>NW_005871403.1:421623-444732 GCF_000147115.1 Myotis lucifugus | reverse complement strand
ATTCCCAGGTGATTCTAATGTGCAGCCAAGGTTGAGAACCACTGCTCTAAGTGCTTGGACGTTAGAGGCTCCCTTGTTATCCTGCGGGGGACTAATTGCATTCTTCATATCTTAGGTGAGGCAATGGCCAAGAATGACATTTTTTTTTTTAAGGAATGGCTTCCATTCTTGAATGAGGGAGGAAGCAGAAAGGGTGGATTTATTGGCCAAGAAAAATTCAGTGAGCCACTAAGCCCAGGTCTTCTGTAAAGGTTCCACGACTGAACTGCCCACTGCTGCTCTAATAGGGAGCAGAAGAGATTAAAGATCACTCCCACTTCCAATTATGAGGTAAGATCTCAGGTAACTTCTTCAGCAAACTGTATTAGTTCTGCTTGTCCAGGCCACAGAACCAAGTATTCTCAATAAGTAGAATCTTGTTTTAAAGCTGTTTGATAACAGCCTGACCTGCGTGGCTCAGGAGTTGAGTGTCGACCTATGAACCAGGAGGTCAGGGTTCGATTCCCATTCAGGGCACATGCCCGGGTTTTGGGCTCAATCCCCAGTAGGGGGCGTGCAGAAGGCAGCCAATCAATGATTCTCTCTCATCATTGATGTTTCTATCTCCCTCTCCCACTCTCTCTGAAATCAAGAAAAATAGACTAAAAAATAAAGCTATTTGATAATAAATCAGGTAACAAATAAGGACTGTATTCATAAGGACTGTATTCATAATGGTTATGTTATTAAGAATACTATACTATGTGCCAAGCACTGTGTTAGGTCCTGGGAATATCAATAGAAAGGTACAAGGCCCTAGTCCTTAAGAGGTTGACATTCTAATTGAGAGGACAAATGTAACAGATAAAACAAGTTCTATAACCAGAGTGTGTATGAGGCAGAGTGGGACTGGCCACCACTACCTGAGAAGTGATCAGAAAAGGAGGTGACCCTGGAAACAAGAAGACGTGTTTTATCTGATATTGAGAGCAGCCTGAGCCAGATGAGCCACTGATTAGGAATGGCAGCCACTGGGTATGTGGGTTGAGGCCTGGAGGGCTCTGTGGGTCATGCTGAAAAGTATGGGCTTTATCCTGCAGACAAAGAAAATTGGACATTTTCCATAGACAAGTCTTCAGGTAATGTGTATCTAATTATTTCCAAATTCCCCTCCCAGAAGGAAAGATTTTATTTCACTTACTCAATAATTACATTGAATACCTATTATGGAGCAGTTATTAATGGCTAAATTTATTGCTTTGCTATAAGCCACATATGGACTACTTTATAGCAAAATGTCTATAATGTATATTCTGATTTCTAGTGATTTTTAAATACAATTTAATGGTTTAAACTTACTTAAAAGTTAATATTTGCTAAGGTATTTCCCAATTCCTATCAACTTTGCTGCTAGCAGAGATGGGGACTTTGCCAGACTCGTGTTCTCCAGTAGAAGTATTCAGGGATGATTCCTCCCAGAGTCCAAGGCAAACCTCTTGTGTATCTGTGGGACCAGAAGGATTCTTGACCAGAGCCACCACGTAGTGCTGACGCCAAGGGCCAACTTTCACTCCTTCAGGTGTCACCTTGTCACCCAAGTGTCCCTTAACAGACCTCTTTCACTACTGTCCCTGGCAGTTGATTTTCCTTAAGCTGCTTAAAAAAAAAAAAATTACACGTATATCCTTCTACCATACCCCATAATTTACTAACTCATGTTTGTTGTTTTTTATCCGTTTCCCCTACTAGAATGTAAGTCCCTTTAAAAGTAGGGATCTTTGTGTGTGCTGTTCACTGGTGTATCTCAACCACCTAGAACAGTGCCTTATATAAGACTTAGATTCAAGGGTCAGTATCTGGGTAAGTAGAAAATAACCTTGAAGACTTCTACACTTGTTTTCATTGACCATAATTTGCCACTAAACAGAGGTGAGTTAGTAAGTCAATGAAACTCTTATTGAACTTGTAGAGCAAAGCTGTTTATACCTGTTTGTGTGTCTTTAGTGTTGAGAGTAAAGGCCATGGTACCCTTTGACGGTGAATCTTAGCAGCTGTTAGGAGTAAAGGTCATGGAACAATAGCAGAGGTGGGATGCAGAGAACTATAAAATGACAATAACAGATGATGTTCTTTTCAACAGATACAAGAGTTTGGTCACTGGGACCCGAGCGAGAAGAGTCATTGCTGTCCTCTGGGTGCTCGCCTTTGGCATTGGACTGACCCCTTTCCTGGGCTGGAACAGTAAAGACAGTGCCACCAACTGCACAGAGCCCTGGGGTGGAACCATGAATGAAAGCTGCTGCCTTGTGAAGTGTCTTTTTGAGAATGTGGTCCCCATGAGCTACATGGTGTATTTCAACTTCTTTGGGTGTGTCCTGCCCCCACTGCTCATAATGCTAGTGATCTACATCAAGATCTTCATGGTGGCCTGCAGGCAGCTTCAGCGCACCGAGCTGATGGACCACTCAAGGACCATCCTCCAGCGAGAGATCCACGCCGCTAAGTCCCTGGCCATGATCGTGGGGATTTTTGCTGTGTGCTGGCTACCAGTGCATGCCATCAACTGTGTCACCCTTTTTCATCCAGTTCAGGCTAAGGAGAAGCCCAAGTGGGCAATGAATATGGCTATTCTCCTGTCACATGCCAACTCAGTTGTCAATCCCATCGTTTATGCCTACAGGAACCGAGACTTCCGCTATACTTTTCACAAACTCATCTCCAGGTATGTTCTCTGCCAGACAGATGTCTTCAAGAGTGGGAATGGGCAGGCGGGGGCACAGCCTGCTCTCGACATGGGCCTATGACCTGGATGGATTCTGTCCTTTTCAAAAGGCACAAATCCACAATAAACAGAGGGACAGGACATGATTGGATGATCCTCACGTGAAAGACAGTCATGCCTCACAAGCATATGGGTTGCCTCTTTTGAGCATCTCCCTGGAGTTACCACATATCTAACTAATATGTACATGATATTAGTAGGTTCCAAGGGTTGACAAATACATATGGTCCTGTCTGGATGCTCTCACTGTGTGGATGATGCTGACAACTTGAATGGATTGTAAAATAATGTTTTGTTTTTTTTAAAGTCTGCCTTTTTTATGGTAGAAAATGAATAAAACTATTTTTCTGTGAAACACTGTGAATTATTATAATACAAATATTTTTTAAACTTAGAGGCAATGGAAAAATAAAAGTTGGACATACTAAAAGTGTATTCTCATTTCTAGGAAGGAGACCAGGAAAATTAAAAGTATAATTCTTTGATCAAGAAACTACTATATTAATTTAGGGAAATGACACTCCTGTAAGTTCTTAAGTAGAACATCATCAGATAACATTTTGATAGCATTCTTTTCCATATATAGCAAACAACCCTAGAGAAAGAAACTAAAGAAGGGATCCTTCTTCTATCAGATTCCCTTTCCCCCTCCTAGAACTAGTAGTGAATTTTACTTCTCTACCAACTTCAAGCTTTGCCAACTTGCTGGATCTCAAAGTGTGAAATTTTTACTAAGTAAAATTATACAATTGTGTATTATATTGGGTGAAATAAAAATAAAACTTAAAGAAATCAAGCTTAGGGTGCTGCACTGGCTTGTCATACAGAGCTGCATGTCCCTTCTACTCTTTATCCTAAAGTCTGCTTAAAAATATAAGCTTATACCCACTTGAAGTTTCCCAAGTAGCAGAAAAATCTTCATAGTTTATTTGCCACACCTCATCGTAACAAAAGGCTCTGCCCACCACAGAACACTGCAATATTGTGGCCTTCTCACACAGCATTCACTCACTAGCACCTCACGCTTTGGGAGCACAGGGTTGAGGTTTCCTAGGCTGTAAGATCTTTTTCATCTGTTTGTTCACCGCGTCAGCTGCTTCTGCAATATCCCTGTAAAGACAACGCAGGTTTATAAGCCCTCACACAGCACATTCCTGTCCTCGGATCCCATTCTGGCGGTGGACAGACAGCTGTGCCTGTAAAGTGCTGCATCTGTCTCGTTTCCACCATCATAACTCGTCTGCACTCTCCTGGGGGTCCAAACAGCCCCATTTCCTCCCTCCTAGCACTCTTCTTGGTCTCTCTTTTGCCTTTTCTTCTTCAGACTAGAAATCCATAGTAGTTTCCTCTGCTTCCTTCAGCACATGAATTTTAGTCCCTTCCTTCATCTGGCTTGTTATAAAGCTCAGAAATGCATGTAGCACAAAACCAGTACTTCCGTTGGTCTAGATACTACCATTCTAACAATACAGCCTACTGGAGCTATTTTGGCACCAGCACCACAGGTATCTGAAGCTCCTGAAACCAGAACCCCAGTAAATCTGTTTATACTTGGCTGCTGTTTGGCCACATCTCTGCTCTGATCTTTCATTGCTGCAGAATAATTTTCTGAACCCAAGGTAAAGAATTAACACTTACTCATCTGCATTTCATCCTACTCAATTTTGTCTTGCATTTCAACCTCTTAAAATTACTAGTACCTCAGTTAATAATCTAATTGTGGACAAGACATGGTATTAGGCTTTATTTAAGTCCAAAATGCTTGATTCCATCTAGGAAATTTTTTAGCCATGGGGCTTAGAAACTGGTTCAGATTTTCATGAGACTTGTACAGGGCTTCAAACCATACACACATCCTGAGTTCCAACCACAGTGCCTCCTATAGTCCATAAGAAAAAAGGGACAGTAACAACTTTCTGGATCTATTTCATCTCTCTTCCCTATAAGCCATAGGTTAAATGGACTTTTGTTGCTACTTCTATTTCGAAAGATGATAGTCTATACCTTTTATGCTTCTTGATTCTTCTTCATCAATAATATGTCCGTCAATTGCTTATCCGAAACACTTAGCTGCTGACAGGTCCCCATAATCTGACTAAGATAAACTGCTAAGAGGTGCTTGCACTGGAATATAAAACACACAGACGGTTAGAAACTGCGACAGCCAGGCTAACCAAGGCCTCTCACTACCATTACAGTAGCCGGAAAGGAGCGGGGCACAGACTATGGGCCTTTAACGCACTGCTTAGAAACTGCAGACACAGCTGCGACAGATGTATTCTTTCTAGAAGTCAGAGGGCACAAAGGAAGCTTTACTTAGCCTGCTGTGTGGGAAACAGGCTGGCACAGGTATATAACCACAACAGGCTCCTCATCTGAGTCCTAAGTCATATTTCTTTCTTCCTTACCTTCAGAAAGCTGCTAATAGCAATGAATAGCCTTCCTGAAGCAGTGTTATTAGGTGCTTCCCATGATCTCATTTACATCTGACAGCTCCTTCCTGAGAACAGCTCTTGTCCCCATTTTAACCATGTGCTCAGAATCTAGTCTGCTTCTTTAACCTGTTACACTTCTGGGGGATGGGGGCGCGGAGGGGTAAAGGTGGGCTGGCAGAACCCTCACATACACCAGCCTGTACACAGCTCTGGAGAGATGATCTATGTTGGACCTTGTATCACTGAACCCACAACGCGGCTTTAGATATTGAAAGGGCCTGGTGTAATCATGTCACTTAACAGTGAAATAAGCTTATGGCACATCAGCTATGAATGTAGCCACTCGTACAATGGGATACCCAATCTGCTACCGAGTTCCCAAGATGTTTAATGAAGTTAAGAGTGTAAAACAAAGGGTAAGAATGGGATGGATGCTATAATTTTCTTCTTTGGCAAGACTTAAAAAATAGCTACCTACTCTCAGGTGAGTGGTGCTTTCTCCTTGGAGTAGAGTTGTATGTCTTTTCCTTGCTCGAGGCTCTGGACTCCTGTGAAATAGGCAAAGGCACCACTGTGCTCTCCTGCCTCAGGTGGAAGTGCCAGGCTGTTTTATGGGCAGTGGGAAGAAACACCTCATGGCTGGAGCTGGGGACATGGAAAGTTGCCAACTTGGTTCCAGTTTGGTTCATACATTTACTGGGTTACCTCATCCCCCAGTGCCAACTTTTCAGTGCCAACCCATTCAGGACTATCTTGTCCTCCCAAACGCTTAGTCCATGACCCTTTCAGTAATAAACTGGGGTTGATGTATTTCTAAAAATGACAGCATTTTGGGAGGTTATACCCAAGAGAGATTACTAACTGAAGTCAAAGATAATAAATTGTTTCAACATGTAGTAAAATTCCCACGTTGTACAACTTTTAAGCCATGAAGTAAGGACTACCAATTTCTTCCCTAATTCAATGGCAGTGGGAAGAGACTGCGCCATCCTCACCAGCAGGCTGTCACTCTTCCGGAGCACGGAGAAGGCAAATGCAGGACATGAACAGTAATGACAAGAAGCCAAACATGTGTATGTTTTACCAGAACTTCCAAGCACCTAGAAAGAAAAGGACAGATGGGACCAAACTTCAAAAGCTGTGCTGGAAAATTGCTTCCTTCCCTTGACTTTATTTGATGACTCAGAGTTACTCTGCAAATTGCACTGGGAAGAACTGCAGTTACGTTTTGCAAAAAAAAAAGTGTAATCTCAATTTCCCTGTGTACAGACTCTTCCTCCTCAGAGCTCTCCCCTTGACGACTTTATGCAATGAAACTGAAGAGTTGTAGGCTAGGTGAACCATCTACACAAACCACTTTGTTCCTCATGTAGTGATTCAGAGGGCCAACTCTAGGGGATGACTATAAGGGGGGGGGGGGCGGGCGCTCACTCATCTACCTTTTATTGTGGTGTTTCTTATTTAACCTATGGTATTTCACATCATGTTTGCGAATTTCTAAAGCTTCTACCACAACCTTAAGAGAGTATGATAAGCCCTGGCTGTTGTGGCTCTCTGGATAGAGCATCGACCTGCAGACTGAAGGGTCCCGGGTTCGATTCCAGTTAAGGGCAATGCCCGGGTTGCGGGCTCAATCCCCAGTATGGGGCGTGCAGGAGGCAGCTGATCCATGATTCTTGCTCACCTGATGTTTCTCTCTCTCTCCCTCTCCCTTCCTCTCTGAAATCAATAAAAAAATATTTTTTTTAAAAAGAGAGTATGATAATTATTGGGTCTCCAAAGTATTACCAATGAATAAAACATTAGATCTCTTCAGCCTTAGTTATCGCCTGTTACCTCTTCTCTCTAGATATAAAATTCAGCAGAAGCCCCTGGAATCCCACATTGACTGGACTGGTCCACTATCAGAATACTCTGGATTATGCTGAATCAAAGTAGTGAGGCAAAAAGATTTCAGAAAGAAGCGGGAAAAGGTTTTTGAAAAGCATTGGAGAGCAGAGAAAATAAAGAACTTTGCAAGAGGGATGACTAGGCTGCTCAGGATGTAGGTCTCTGAAAGAGGCAAGCCCGGACCGTCCGGCAGGATGGAAGGGAAGCAGAGAATGTGAAGGGTGGGGAGAGGCCCTGTCCAAAACAAACAGCCTTGTGGCAATCAAGAGACAAAAAAGGAGACGCACAGGGAAATATGATGCATCTGTGACCAACGTCCTGAAGAAGCCACTTGTGTAATTAAGTCCATCACAAACAGCCCAAACAAAAATGTGGAGCGGCTGCATCCCTGCAGTGACTTTCCAAACTGGAAATGTAAAATCAGTATCCCAGGGAAGTAGAAACATCCTGAGGGTTATTTCACCAGGAACTGCCACTTAGGAATCTGCCACAGGGCTTTAAAATTAGGCTGAGGCTCTAGATAGCAATCTAAATGAAAAGGCCAGGACGTTTTTATTTTGAAAAAGAATGCCAGCCCTCCTAGGATTCTTTCCTCTTTCTCCCCCACGAAAAATAACACAACAGGTAAGGCTTCAGCCAAAGAACAGCAGTGTTCAGGGGCTGTGCTCTGTCTGATGCCCACTGACTCAGTGAGGCCATGTCACTGTGAGTTTCTGAGCAAAGCAGCACAATTCCTTAGGGACTGCGAGATTGGCCAGAACTGTCAAGGACTGGATAAGATACCCACTATACCCATTAAAGAGTTCAGCCTCAGTGACAAATCAGGTCCTTTCCCGTGAGGCACCGAGACATTTTTAACGTATCACCTACATCACTGAGTATCAGTGGAGGAATTTCCCTAGTGTATCTTGGAAAACTTAATATATTCATTTATTTCAGAGAGGAAGGGAGAGGGAGATAGAAACATCAATGATGAGAATCATTGATCGGCTGCCTCCTGCACGCCCCTCACTAAGGATTGAGCCCACGACCTGGGCATGTGCCCTTGACTGGAATCAAACCCAGGACCCTTCTGTCCCCAGGCCGATGCTCTATCCACTGAGCCACACCAGCTGGGGCTGTCTTGGAAAACTTAAAGGAGAGCATTAAAGTAGACTCTTTTCCCTAAAGAAAACCCACCAACACCCAGCAGCGACATGATAATTCTTGGGTCTCCAAAGTATTACCAATGACTAAAACATTAGATCTCTTCAGCCTTAGTTATCGCCCGTTACCTCTTCTCTCTGGATATAAAGTTCAGCAGAAGCCCCTGGAATCCCACATTGGTACTGGCCCACTATCAGAACACTCTGGATTATGCTAAATAAATTAATGCCTGGTGATTTACAGAGGGGGAGAAATTCTAGTTTCCCTTGCCTGATCCTTTCAAAGACTGGCTCAGACTAAAAATACAATGTTTAACCACCTGAGGCAGTAAATACCATAAAGAGACAGCAAATTATGAATCTGCTCCTTCCTTATCCAGCAGTGAACAACTAGTGAACCCAATATTCAGGCAAAAATCTGAGAAATGTTTGGAACTGGAGATTGACCTTAGGGATCACCTACTTCCTTTACCTTCAATAGAAGCATGACCTCTTATGGGAACTGCTCCCAGCTCCCATACATAGTCTGGAACTGACCCTGAGAAGGAGAGAGCTTTTAAAAAAAAGAAACATGCAGAAGAGGACACTCAGACCCATGGCCGGACGTGCAGGAACGGCCCTTGGAGGAAGTCTGCTGTGGCTTCAGTGAGGTTCTCAGGAGGGTGAGCCACCGTAGAGGGCCATCACTCACAGGCACAGCTTTATGGCGGCTCCAAGCCTCTTAGGAGCCACCCCCGCGGTAAACTGTGTACTTATTGTTCCCCGTGTTTGGCCCCTCTCTCTGAAAGAGGATTACACATTCCTGCCCTGTTAAGTACAGCCTGGCTATGTGACCTGCTTTAGCCAGTAAACTGAGTAATCAAGCAGAAACGTAAAAATTGGTGCATCCCATGTCCTCCTTTTCTCTGTGGTGAGATCCAGGGGTCTACATAGGGAGGGCCTCTCCACCAACTGGGACCCTTGAGGAAAATATTTTAGAGCAGAGCTGCACTGACTTTTAATGGATCTGCAGCATGAATGACATATAAAACTGTAAGCCCTTGAAATTTTGGGGTCATTGTTACCACAGCATAACTTAGCCTTTCCTGACATGCATCCCTCTTCCTAGGTGAACCAAGAATGTTTATAAAAAAAACAACTCAAGTGACCAAAACTTAATGGCGACTTTAGCACAATTACCATTATACCTGGAGGACAGGAAGAATATTAGAAAGTTGAACTATGGGAAAATAACTAGCAGGTATCAAGGCAATGCCTGATTCAACTTTTATCATTTCAGAACCTTTGAATTAAGCCAAATTCTTACTATATTACAATGCAATGAAACCATTAAGGTTAACTTGAGGGTGTATATAAGATTCAAAGTCCAAGCTGACAACCATATTCTAGGAAGTTACCATTTTTATGACAAATAAAGCAATGTAATATAATACAGGATGTAAATGATGAAAATTAAACAAGTCATGGTAATTTTAGGAGGAACAAAAAGTCAACAATAACTGAAATATTTCAAACAAAATCTTTAAGATTTTAGACTGGACAGTGTGGCTCAAAGGTTGAGTGTCGACCCATGAACCAGAGGTCACCAGTTTGATTCCAGGTCAGGGCACATGTCTAGGTTGCGGGCTTGATCAATCCCCAGTAGGGGGCAGTGTAGGAGGTAGCTAATCGATGTTTCTCTCTCATCGATGTTTCTCTCTATTCCTCTCCCTTCCTCTCTCTCTAAAATCAATAAAAACATTAAAAAATATTTTAACTAATAACTAGATTGAAGAACTAGAGGACACTGAGAAGTCCAATTGGGCAAGTTAAGTGTACGCCGATACCGGAACTGACACAAAAACAATCCGAAACTAAAAGACATGGGAAACATTCAAAGATCCTTCTTGCTTAAATCACTTTGGCTATAAAAAAAAAACAAAGCCAGTGCCCTGACGGGGAACGGAACCCAAAACCATCTGGCGTATGGGATGACACTCCAACCAACTTAAGTCACCCAGCCATGGTGAGCACAAAGGTATATTTTGTTTTCCTTTTTCATAGTCAGAGGTATTAGAACAATCGGGATATGAATGATAAGGGCCTAGATTAAAAATTTTTTTTGAACATTGCTGTTGTGGCTATGTCCGCTCTGGTGAAAGACTGTGATGTACTGTTTGCTGGTATTCTGTGGAACTGTCAATAATCTGAGATACACTGATAAAGAAAATTCCGGATCTAATATCCATTAGCTGCTTCTTTGGGTGGAAGGTGAGGCTTTTGAGACACAACAGTTTGTAGTTTTGACATCTTTTACCAAGGAATCACTGATTCACATCTAGTCAGTAGACAAAAATAAATGGTGAACTTGTATAGATCATGTTTTAGAATTAGCTTTATACTTACAGTTTTTAAATTGGAAATCAATGGAGATTTCCAAAGGTGGGGTGGGGTTGTTGTTTTTTAGAGTTTTTGTCACAAAAATAAAAAACATATCAATTTTGAGTAGCTATCTAGACGACAGTAAAAATGGAACAAAACAGAAACTTCTGCTGAAGAACTTCGGACATCATCAAAATGACTTTGCCTTCTTTGCTAAGATTGATCGCTTTAGAGGTCCCGGTTCTTCTTGGTCCTTCCTTGTATCCGCAACCTGTGCCCTGAAACCTTCCAGTGCCCTTCCACTCAGTGCCCTTCCACCCGGTGCCCTTCCACCCGGTGCCCTTCCACTCAGTGCCCTTCCACCCGGTGCCCTTCCACCCGGCGCCCTTCCACTCGGTGCCCTTCCACTCGGTGCCCTTTCACCCGGTGCCCTTCCACCCGGTGCCCTTCCACTCGGTGCCCTTCCACTCGGTGCCCTTCCACTCGGTGCCCTTCCACTCGGTGCCCTTCCACTCGGGGCCCTTCCACCCGGTGCCCTTCCACTCGGTGACCTTCTACTCGGTGCCCTTCCACTCGGTGCCCTTCCACCCGGTGCCCTTCTACTCGGTGCCCTTCTACTCGGTGCCCTTCCACTCGGTGCCCTTCCACTCGGTGCCCTTCTACCCGGTGCCCTTCTACTCGGTGCCCTTCCACCCGGCGCCCTTCCACCCGGTGCCCTTCCACCCGGCGCCCTTCCACTCGGTGCCCTTCCACTCAGTGCCCTTCCCCTCTGGGAAGGGCACTCTGTCTCACCTCTTGACTCAGATCCATCATTGAACTTGCTTTGGTCAATGGGATGTTAGCAAATGTGACTGACACGCGAGGCTTGTAGAAGCACTTGTGCATTTCTGTTCACACTCTTGCCCTTTTCTGTCACCATGAGAACAAGCCTGGGCTAGTCTGATGGAGGACGAGACTTACGGAGCAGAGCTGAATTACTCCCGTCGTCCCAGCCAGGGCCATTCTATATCAGCCCAAATTGGCCAGCCAACCACAAGACATGTTGATGGGCTCAGCTAAAACCAGAAGAAATGCCCAGCTGACGTGCAAATAAATGCTTATTGTTTTAAGCCACTGAGTTTTGGGGTGGTGGAACCTGCAGCGCTCTTGTGTCCATAGATAATTGAAACAACCTCTAATTACCCCTTAGAAAAAAAACATTCAACTGGGCAAATGTCACAGAGGATCCTGAGTGATTTCTTGTTGTTCTACTAACAATACATATTTTGCATTGACTTCAAGAAAATCCTAGAGCCAGCCACTCAGTGCTACTTGTGAGACTTGACTTAAAATGGAACATGTTTTTTTGTGTGGGTTGATTTCAGAAACTCTGGCAATACTTCCCACTTAGTATATGTAGCATTGCTAGGCACACAATAGTTCAGTCCATAAAGAGGGATAAGGCAGAAAATGCAAGTAATTGAGTTAAATTCATATGGTAATAAACACAAATGCCAATATAGCCTTTGTTAAGAGCAAATGTTGACGAGGGAGGAGTGGAGGGGAGTGGAATCAGCAAAATGGGAAAAATGAGGCTGGGAAAAGGAAAACTGGATTCACTTTGTTCCATTTAAAGACAATGAGGTGTAGAAATGAATGTTGTGAACAAAGACCAGGCTTTCAAATCTTAACCCTATTTATACTCTGCAAGTCCAACTTATTAATAAAAGGTTGAGTGAAAAGAGGCAAAGAGGTAGTTTTGTTTGGGGGCATGGTTCTTTAATTCTTTCTTTGTGCTTTGAAATCAAATGAGTGTTGTCTTTTCTACTTTCTGACTCTTTATATAGCATTGCTATTTCATTCACTTTCTTTTGTGGTAGAAAGAAGTTGGCTTTTTAGTAAATATTTAAGAAGTAGCAGGCTGAGAATCAGTGCCCCCTACACTGAACACATCTTAGCAGTTATTCATCTGGAGCTGTGCTCGGAGAAGGAGTGCTGGCTGGGGGACCTGTACTTGGTTAATTCATCATATTACTTGGAAAGGTCCTTATTATTTTACACAGCAGTGTGGTCACCTAGCAGTAGGTCATTAGCATTTTAGTCTTCTTTTCCTCACAACAACAACAACAACAACAAAAAATAAAAACAAGAAAAAAAATATCTTCTCAGTTACAAACATTATTTAATAGTTCTGATTATTAATCTATAAATTCACCAGGAGAAAATTCTAATGGGCAGCCTCTTTTAAGTAAACACAATCCAAAAGTTTTAACCACAACATTCAACACTAATTACCCCATTTTCCTTAGGGTAGAAATGTATGAAGATTTTGCCAGGTTGGCTATGTTATACTACTGTGTGGAATGGCAAGTTAATTCACTAAGCAAAGGCACCTATTGGCCCAGCAGGCTTTGCTCAGGTCATTCACTCACTCAGAATTAATTGACATAGTCTCAGCTCTGAGAAGTTCATTGCAAATTAACCAGAATCCAAACACTGATATATTCCCCCATTCCTGGTCTTCAGCAGGGCCTGAAATCCTATATAATAAAACCCTAATATGCAAATTGACCGACCAGTGGCGCTATGATGTCCCCTGGGAGAGAGGCAACCAGTAGCGGCGATTGGGGGGCGGAGCCACCAAACCCGGGCAGCGTCAGGCCGCCAGCCAAGGCGGGTGCCAGCTGGGGTCCCCCCTGGTTGCCCCGCTTGCCAGTCACCCCACAGATTGGCCCTGATCGCTGGTCAGGCTTAGGGACCCTACCCTATATATTGGGAACAGTCTCTTAGATTTAAAAATTAAAACCTGGCAAGGCTACTCTAACAATGAAAAAACAGGATGATGCAGCGATGACATGTATGGATTCTGGCTTGCACATTTTGTGGTCAGCCCTGATTCTGACACTTTTAACTGTGTGACAAAGCCAATTACTTAACTTCTCTCTGCTTCAGTTTTTCCACCCATAAGATGGGGAAAATGGTACTACTGCCTCAGAAGGATCATGTATGTACTACTTTTTCTAATCAGGGCAAAAAAATGTAGCAGACCGTACAACAGCAAGATGCCTTTCACCTGTATGAAAAGTATGGTCATTGGTGCATGCAGTGTCCTGGGTTGCGAGAGCGATGTCTGACTGCTGGTTTAAGCCTAAACCAGCAGTTGGACATCCTCTGAGGGTGCAGGCCGGGCTGAGGGGACCCCCCCTACCCCTCTGTGCACACATTTCATGCACCAGGCCTCTAGTTCATTCATAAGAACTGACAGCTTCTTTTATCGCCTTCCAAGCCAGACACAAAATTTTAGAGATCACTGCCAATATTTTTATTTCACTCAATATTCCCTTCCCTCAATACCAGCTGCACTTACCATTGTCTCATACAGCTAACCTGGAAGGTTGGGGGTTGGCTGGAGTCTGGCTCACTCTTTATATGAAAACAGGCAGTGTGGGATAGCAGTTACAAATCCCAGCTGCCAGCAGTGACCATTAGTTTTATTTTCTGCATCTCAGTTTCCTGAAGAAATACATTGCTGGGTTTTTGATGAGAATTATCAACATGTGAAAGTAACTCAGAGCCTGAAAAGAGGCTGTTACTTTAGAAATCTACCTGTGTTAAACTCTAGAGGCAAAACTAAAGTCCAAGTAGATTGTCTGCATTTAGCACAGTTTGACCCTTAATAACATTTCCTGACAACACTTTTAAAAGATCATTTCTGATGAATTTGAGCATGTGGAAGGACCTTAAAATGCATTTTGGATTTTGTTTATAAGCAAGAGATTATGAACAAGGTGAAGATGTCAATACATTTGGGGGGAAAAGCAAAAGTCAAGTACACTCCATTAGATCTGAGAAGAGCCCTCCACAGCACTGTTGGCTCTATACATTGCTGTTACGTAGGGTTAATAGGTCATATTTATCTTACTTAATGACTAAAACACTAATTTTCTGTACTAAGTTTGGTCAAATGCTTTTCAACAGTGTAGGAAATACTTAAAGCTGGTCACCAGCTTCCACAGAGATTCTTGAAAACATTTTGTCCTAAGGGGTTTCTGTTGAGATAATCCCACCTCTAGATTTCTACCTGGTAAACATGCCTCCCACTGGGCGACGAGATTAAAGTGATGGACTGTCGATCAACTAGGTCCAAGGCCTGGAGGGCTGATGAGCCAAAGACAAACTTCAGCCTGAGAAATAGAAAGGTTTCAGGTTAGACTGTGACTCTAAAACTCACCTCAGTAATTTGACCCAAAGCATCACTCGCAGCATTCAAAAAAATTTAATTCATTTTAGCTTGGAAAAAAAGATAATATAGCAAAATCCATGTAATCAATCCCCCAGAATAAATGTTAACATGTTATTTACAAATGAAGAAGCCCTCTTTATGCCTCATAGTGCTTCCTATTCTTCTTCCCAACTTCCCTTCATTCCTGAGACAACCATAAGCTTTTGTTGGTTTCTTTCCTATTAATGTTTTTATATTTTATTATATACAGTATGTGTGTATGTATTTTTATACACATATATACACAAACAAACATGGTATATGTGGTACCGTTTTAAAAGTTAAAACAAAAGGTACATTGTAGGCTTTTTGGTAACTTTTTTCCTACTCAACATGCTTTTGAAAATGATGCAAGCTGCCCTGCCCTGGCCAGTGTTGCTCAGTGGTTAGAAGGTTGGCCCACGCACCGAAAGGTCTCGGGTCCGATTCCTGGTGAATGGCATGTACCTGGGTTTCAGGTTCAATCCCTGGCTCTGGGTTTCGGCACGTGCCAGAGGCAACCAATCGATGTATATCTCTTTCACATCGATGTTTTTTTTCTTTGTCCCCTTCCCCTCTCGCTTACACTCTATCTCAAAATCAGTGGAAAAAATATCTTCGGGTGAGGATTAACAAAACAAACAAAAAAAGAAGAAAAATTTTAAATTTTAATTACCTTTTGAATAATATTCCATTATACATATATATAAAAGTACTTCTATTTTATAAGCATCCTATCAATGGGCACTCTGATAACTTCCACTTTACACTATTATAAATAATATTCAATTTTCCCTGTGCCTGTCCCTTAGTGTACATAAACGAGAACTTATCCTGAGTATATAAGTAAAAGCAAATTACTGGGTTTTAGGATATATGCATTTTTCAATTTTAATAGGTGTTGCCAATAGCTTTCCACAGTGGAAATAGCACCCCCACCAGTCCTTGTATGAGAATTCTATTTTCTCCACATCCTCACCAACCCCCTATTATAATTTTTCATGTTTGACCATCAGATAGGTGTTAAATTTGTACTTTTTCATTAATAATAAAAGCCATTCAGCTGTTAATGACATATCAGAAAAACTTATGTGGGAAAATTATTATATTAGGTGAGAAAGGTTAGACACAAAATTATATATTTAGAAACTCTCAATTATGTTAATTTTTCTTTAAAAAACTACAATTATCTCAAAATAAACCTTTTTTTTTTTTTTAAACCAGAAGGCAATAAACCAAAATGTAATAGTGATTATCATTGGGTGGTATGATTGTTGTTGCTTTTTATGTTTTATTTTCCAATAACATTTTTTTTTAATGAGTATGGATTATTTTTATGAACTGGAAAATAAAATGGTTGGGTTGAACTAAAACTGAAAAATTAATGTTTTATTTATTTATTTAAAAAATGTATATATTTTTTCTTATTGATTTCAGAGAGGAAAGGAGAGGGAGAGAGAGAAATCTCACTGATGAGCTCCAGCTGGTTTTGCCCAGTGGCTAGAGCATCAGCCTGCGGACTGAAGGGTCCCAGGTTCAATTCTGGTCAAGGGCACATGCCCGGGTTGTGGGCTTGATCTCCTCGGGGGCGGGGGGTGGGGGTGGGGAGGCATGCAGGAGGCAGCTGATCAATAATTCTCTCTCATCATTGATATTTCTATCTTTCTCCCTCTCCCTTCCTCTCTGAAATCAATAAAAATATATTTTAAAAAATATCAATGATGCCGTAACCGGTTTGGCTCAGTGGATAGAGCGTCGGGTTCGATTCCGGTCAAGGGCATGTACCTTGGTTGTAGGCACATCCCCAGTGGGGGGTGTGCAGGAGGCAGCTGGTCGATGTTTCTGACTCTCTATCCCTCTCCCTTCCTCTCTGTAAAAAAATCAATAAAATATATTTAAAAAAAAATCAATGATGAGAAAGACTCATTAATCGGCTGCCTCCTGCACATCCCATCCTGGGGACCAAGTCTGCAACCCGGACATGTGTCCTGACTGGGAATCGAACTGTGACCTTCTGGTTCATAGGTCGACACTCAACCACTGAGCCACGCCGGCCGGGCTAAAAAGTTAATATTTTAAAGAATTCAGAAGAGAAACCAAGATGGCGGCATAGGTAAACACGGGCATTTGCTGCCTCACACAACCACTTCAAAAATACAACTAAAAGACGGAACGGACATCACCCAGAACCACAGGAAGGCTGGCTGAGGGGAAATTCTTCAACTAGAAGGAAAGAGAACAGCATACCGAGACTCAGAGGAGGCGCAGTGCGGAAAATACAAAGGTGCGGAGGTGCGCGCAGAGCGGGCTGGTGGCTGAGGGCGCAGTTGTCGTTTTCAATCGGGAGGGAGTCTCAGATTCTGAGCTCCAGTTCTGGGCGAGTCTCTAGGGACCCAGACTCAAACGGGAGAAGCGGGACTGTCTGGCATCGATCAGAACTCGAGGGCAGCTTTCTCTCCGAGGTTTGCAGTGGTTGCTGGGACTCTGAGAGGCAGAGCCTCTGGGGACGGGACTGAGAGCAGCCATAACTGCTCCCTCTGCCCGCCCTGTTGATCCCTTGCGACCCGCCCCGCCCAAGCCCTGCACAGAGACATTTGCCGGATAGCCTCAGGCAAAGGCTAGATTAGCACCTCCCCAGAGGACAGAAGTTTTCCCACTGCAGACACAGCTGATTCTCACAGCCAGTTGGCCTGGAGGTCAAATCCCCCTAGTATTAACTACAACAATCAAGGCTTAACTACAACAAGACTGTGCACAAAGACCACTAGGGGGTGCACCAAGAAAGCATAAAAAATGCGGAGACAAAGAAACAGGACAAAATTGTCAATGGAGGATATTGAGTTCAGAACCACACTTTTAAGGTCCCTCAAGAACTGTCTAGGAGCCGCCGATAAACTTATTGAGATCTACAAGAAATCTAATGAGACCCTCGATGTTGTGATAAAGAACCAACTAGAAATTAAGCATACACTGACTGAAATAAAGAATATTATACAGACACCCAACAGCAGACCAGAGGAGCGCAAGAATCAAGTCAAAGATTTGAAATGCAAAGAAGCAAAAAACACCCAACCAGAAAAGCAAAATGAAAAAAGAATCCGAAAATACGAAGATAGTGTAAGGAGCCTCTGGGACAGTTTCAAGCGTACCAACATCAGAATAATAGGGGTGCCAGAAGATGAGAGACAGCAAGATATTGAAAACCTATTTGAAGAAATAATGACAGAAAACTTCCCCCACCTGGTGAAAGAAATGGACATACAGGTCCAAGAAGCGCAGAGAACCCCAAACAAAAGGAATCCAAAGAGGACCACACCAAGACACATCATAATTAAAATGCCAAGAGCAAAAGACAAAGAGAGTATCTTAAAAGCAGCAAGAGAAAGAGACTCAATTACCTACAAGGGAATACCCATACGACTGTCAGCTGATTTCTCAACAGAAACTTTGCAGGCCCGAAGGGAGTGGCAAGAAATATTCAAAGTGATGAATGCCAAGAACCTACAACCAAGATTACTTTATCTAGCAAAGCTATCATTCAGAATTGAAGGTCAGATAAAGAGCTTCACAGATAAGGAAAAGCTAAAGGAGTTCATCACCACCAAACCAGTATTATATGAAATGCTGAAAGGTATCCTTTAAGAAGAGGAAGAAGAAAAAGGTAAAGATACAAATTATGAACAACAAATATGCATCTATCAACAAGTGAATCTAAGAATCAAGTGAATAAATAATCTGATGAACAGAATGAACTGCTGATTATAATAGAATCAGGGACATAGAAAGGGAATGGACTGACTATTCTTGGGGTGGGGGGGAAGGGTGTGGGAGATGCGGGAAGAGACTGGACAAAAATCATGCACCTATGGATGAGGACAGTGGGTGGGGAGTGAGGGAGGAGGATGGGGTGGGAACTGGAAGGAAGGGAGTTATGGGGGGGGAAAAAAGAGGAACAAATGTAATAATCTGAACAATAAAGATTTAATAAAAAAAAGTTTTAAATAAATAAATAAATAGATAAAAAGAATTCATATGTGTTGACACATAATAAGAAGACAGAACTACTAAGACTTTAAAATTAAAATGTTTAACTTCTTCATTTTCCAACAAACTAGTCTCTTTATTAAAAAAACTACTGGAATGGGAATAGTTTTTCAAATTCCTACATTAAACATATAGAGATTATCTATGAACAAAGGAAAAAATGTGGTGATAACTTTATCAGAGGTAATCACAGTTAACTTTAAAAATGGATCTAATAAAAAATTTTAACCTGCCTTGTCCACCTTGTAACATTGTGAACATCTCTCTTTTTTAAAAAAATATATTATTGATTTCAGAGAGGAAGGGAGAGGAAGAGAAACATCAATGATGAGAGAGAATCATTGATCGGCTGCCTCCTGCACATCTCTCACTGGGGATCGAGCCCGAAACCCAGGCATGTGCCCCCGACCGGAATCGAACCCGGGACCCCTCAGTCCGCAAGCCGACACTCTATCCACTGAGCCAAACCAGCTAGGGCTTGTGAATATCTCTTGAAAGCAATATTTTTATCACTTTTAACAGTTACAAAGAATTTCTCTGTAAAGATGAATTATTTTTCCCAGACTCTATTTATGGATAATTAGTTTATTAAATCTAATCTGAATTAGATTATTTCCAGGTTTGTGTGGTGGGCTTTTTTTGCGCCTTTTTTTTTTTTTTTTTTTGCTACCATAAACAATATGGAGGAATATGTTCACTGCAAAATCTTTATGAACATCCATGATTACTTCCTTGGGTACATTCTTACAAGTGGAATTCTGGATCAAAGAATGTGTATGTTTTAAAGCTCCTATTGCCTGTTGCCAGATTACCTTCTAATTTACACTCCTATTGGCAGGGCATCAATAATCTTTTTCTCCATGTTCTTGCCAACATCTGGAATATTCTTACCAACCTTTTTTCTGTGGTAGTCAGTTTTATAGATGGAAAGTTATCTCATTATTTTAGTTTATATTTTTATGACCACTAGTAAGATTTACCTTTTTTCCCCCAAAGTTTTTTGGTAAATTGCATTCTTTTAGTATTTGCCTATTTTCTTTGTTTTAAAAGTAGTAATTTTTCCTAACAATGTATTAGAAAAAACATATGGAGATTTTCTATGGATAATTCTGTGTCAAATCATGAGTTCTTTAACATGTAATCTTTATACAAACAATTTAAGAAACAAACAAGTTTAAAGCCCTTCTCCAAATTCTAATTCTTTCATTCCCCCTAAGATAATTACCAGTATATTGTCGACTTTCAGTTTAAAGATTTTTTTTTTTTCTTTAGAGAGAGAGGTAGGGAGAAACAGAGGGGGAGGGAGAGGGAAAAGAGAGAGAGACAGAGAGAAAGATATCAATGAGAGGGAAACATTGACCGGCTGCCTCCTGCATGCCCCCTACTGGAGGTCAAGCAGGGAACCCAGGCATGTGCCCTGACCAGGAATCAAACCAGCTACCTTTCTGTGCATGGGACAATGCTCAATCAACTGAGCCACACTGGCCAGGGGTCGTGTGGACTTTTAAGTGTAAGTGCACATATGCAATTAAATATTATTTATTTATTTTTAAAATATATTTTATTGATTTTTTACAGAGAGGAAGGGAGAGAGCTAGAGAGTTAGAAACATCGATGAGAGAGAAACATCGATCAGCCGCCTCCTGCACATCTCCCACTGGGGATGTGCCCGCAACCCAGGTACATGCCCTTGACCGGAATCGAACCCGGGACCTTTCAGTCCGCAGGCCGACGCTCTATCCACTGAGCCAAACCGGTTTCGGCAATATTATTTATTTTTAGGGAGCTTTCACTTTTTTGTTGCTATTGAGAGTCTATATTTTTGAACTTAACTTTATTTTCTTGGTTTTAAAAAAGTAGTTCTATCATCTACAAATAATGATATTTCTTTGCTTGCATTTAGGTATTCTAATTTCTTGTAACAGCTACACTTCTAAACAACCATAAACAAAGTGGTATTCAGGACAATGTGGGAATGCCCTGTACAATCAAATATGGTTTTGGCTATTCACTTGAAATGGGTTTTTAATAATCATGTCAAGAAAATATTGTTTCTAGTTTGTTTTTTAGATTTTTAAAAAAGAGAAAGGATTTGGCTTTTAAAACACATTAAAGATTAAAAGCCCCCACACATAATAAGACATATACTTACAATAACAGATGCTCATCAGGAACTGTAAAAACAGGGATGGAAAGAAAGTTAATCATATTAAACCAGTGACCACAAACATAAAAATGAGCTTATGGATCTAATTTTACTCCTTCCCAATATTCCACTAAACAATAACAAGACTTTTCTAAAAGCATAAACTAAAAAAATAAAATAAAATGCATAAACTCTCTAGGATAATGACAGGGAGAAACAATATCTAAGAAAGGAAAAGAACTTTTTCAGACATGTAAAACCTCAAAAAGTACATTTCATGTACCTTTCCTTCAAGAAGTTGCTAGTCAGTATCTATACTAATAAAAGGGTAATATGCTAATTAGACTGGACAAAGCCACAGTGGTGGGGCCGAGGCAGAGGGGGTTAGGGGCGATCAGGCCAGCAGGGGAGAGCAATTAGGGGCAATCAGGCAGGCAGGGAGGCGAGTGGTTAGGGGAGATCAGGCAGACAGGCAGGCGAGTGGTTAGGAGCCAGCGGTCCTGGATTGCGAGAGGGATGTCCGACTGCCGGTTTAGGCCCAGCAGTAGGACATCCCCTGAGGGTTCTGGATTGGAAAGGGTGCAGGCTGGGCTGAGGGACTCCCCCCAACCCCTGCACAAATTTAGTGCACCGGACATCTAGTGGGTTCTATAAAATGAAGCAGCAGACTAAGAAAACAAAAATTGTAGGAACTTAAGGTTCACCATCAGTAATGGGAATCCCGAGATAAGAATGGTGGAGGGAGCTCTGGAGAGAGCTTGGAGAGCAGCCGGTCCACAGGAAAATGAAGCTGATAAAACATCTCGTTCGTCTCAACACCTAGCGGACAGGTTTAGAGCCCTGATGATGAGCTTGAGGTTGAGTGAGGGATAAACATACAGAAAACTAAAGAAGCCAATGTACACACAACAGCTGCAACTCCAGGAAAATAAGAAGTTACACAGGAAAGGAAAAGTAATCCTAGCTTCCTACATGGCTCGGCGGTGCCTAGTTTCACATCATACAAATGCTCTGAGAAGTATTACCACGGAAAGGGGGTGGTCAGGGAGAGTATGACTGTCTAGCGCAGCTTTTTAAACAGCAGACAGTTCTGCTGAAAATGATCAGGCCTCCATGGCGGCGGCCGCCTGGACGAGGAGGGTCCCGGCGGCCTGCAAACCGGCCTCAGCGCAGCGCCAAGGCCCTGGGACAGGGCGCACTCCCGGCGACCACCGAGTTGACACCAGGCTGACTTTCTACCTACCCTTTTTGGGACTGGAAGGCGTTTGAATTCCTCGCTGACCTAATCTTTTAGGCATATATATTGCATTAGTTTTAACTGAAATGAGAAAAAAGACTGGCTTTGCTCTTCTCAATTCTTAAAAAAAGCAGTAACTCCAGATAAGCCCTTTAAAAGTGCAGTCCTTTTAACAGAAGTGCCAGCCAAGTGAGTAAGCAGCGGCAGTTCTGAGGCCTCATCTGCTATTTCCTCAATGGCCTTGTGTGCACCGGTGGAGTGGCTCCCCCCAGTCGGTGCGTTTGTTCAGAGCGGAAGCCGAGCGTGGTCAGAGCGCCCTCTGCTGACCCGCGGGGAAAAGGTGCCTGCACAATATTCAGGTTTCTCCAGTCACTGCCTGTGCATTTGGGTTTTGTGGCCCTAAAATACTTATTTGCTGAATAAAGTATGTGAAAGGATTAAAGTTAACAGATTTTGAGAAAAAAGAGTGTCGGCACGTTTAATAAGTTAAGCTTTTACCTTCCTCTAGGCCTGCGGGCTCGGGAGCCCGCCCGCCCGGCCTCCCCTGCTCCCGCCCCGCACACGCCCGCCCGCCGGCGCCCGCGCCCTCGGCCCGCACCGCGCGCGCTCTCCCGCACCGCCGCGGCCATCTCGCTCAGAAGCTCCTCCACCACGGCCGGCAGCGTGACCGCCCGCGAGGCCGCAGCCATCGGCCTGCGGGTGCGGCCTCCTCTGAAGGCCCGCGGAGCTCCGCGCGGGCGGGTCTGTGGAGGGAGCCCAGCACCGGCCGCGGGCGGGGGCCCTCCGGCGGCGCAGTGACGTCCACCTTACGTCATCGCGCATGCGGACAGCTCGGCTGACGCCTCGCTAC
>NW_005871403.1:413937-421345 GCF_000147115.1 Myotis lucifugus | reverse complement strand
GCTGACGCGGCGTCCCTTCCCGCAGCGCTCGCGTAGTTCTCGAGGCCCGCGGCGGCGGAGGAGCCGGGAGCGGGCGGGGCCGCCCCGGACGCCGAGGAGGACGAGGCCGAGGCCGAGATCATCCGGCTGCTGAAGCGAGCCAAGGTGAGGGCCCTGCCGCGGCGCGCCCGGCCCCGGGGCCGAAGACGGGATGGCGGCTCCGAGGTCAAGCGCCCGGAGTTGGACGGGGCGGGGCGAAGGCGGCGCTGGAGTCCGGCCCGGCTGTCTGTCTCCAAGGCTTTCCCGAGCCGCCGTCTCCGGCGCAGGTGCAGGTGCAAGGGGCACCGGGCGTCGCTCTCGGGGACGGAATGAGCGGAAACGTCTTGTGGTTTTTGTCCGCGAACCAGCCCAGGTAGCCGGACGGGCAGAGAGTTTCTCACACGCAGTAACGGCCTGGGAGTGACGTTCAGTGGTGCCTCTGAGCGGGCCGGTCCTCTTTTCTACACTCGTCCTCCTCCGCTTTCCTTTCTACTTCCTCTCCCCCCAGGTTGCCTGCTCTTCTGTTGGGTCACCTGCCGCCCGATGCCCGCAGTGTCCAGGGTGGCATTTCCACGCCGCAGGGCGCCACCGACGCGCCCTCTGCACGGGGAGGCGCTGCCTCTCCGATGAACTGGCCGCAAACCAACCTGAATTTAAATTCCTCCCAACACATTTCCTTCACCACCACCTCTTTACTACCGTCAGTGCAGTTCTTTAGCCTGAAAACCTCAGTGATTCTGAAAACTTGAGGCGTCTTATCACCACCTCCCAATACACTTACAGTCCAGCAACAGTTCCTGTTGCCAACAGATAAAAAAATCAGCCCCTCTCTTTTGTCGCCTCTGCTGTCACCGAGCCACATGGTGGCGCCGCCCTATCGCCCCTGCAGTCCATTCTCCAAGCAGCCAGAGTGACCTTCTTAAGAAAGTAAGTCAGATCGTATCACCTTCTTGCCTAAAAACTTTGAATGACTTCCCACTGCATTTTTTTTTAAATCCTCACCTGAGGATATGTTTTCTTACAGATTTTAGAGAGAGAGGAAGGGAGAGAGAGAGTTGCCTCCCGTTCTCGATCCAACAGGGGTTTGAGCCCGCAACCTTTTTGGCGTACAGGACGACACTCCAACCAACTGAGCCACCTGGCTGGGGCTTTTCACTGCCTTTATGATTAAATTCAAATTTCTCGCCATGGCCTGCAAGACCCTACAAGATTGACACCACCTTACCTTGCCCACCCACTTACAATAATCCTCTGGTTCACCATCTTTCTTTCATATCTCTTTTCATTTCTTGAATGGTTCTTAAAGAACTGCTCGCTTCTGTCTGCAGGGCCTTTGCTCATTCCTTACTCTCTGTTTGGGTCATTCCCCCCCCCCCCCCCCCCAATTTCTTATTTGGGTGACTCTCTCATCCTTCTTTCTTCAGTTTAGCCATCACTTACTTGGAAAGCTCTGGCCCCCATTTAGAGGACACCCTTATTGTTCTTTCCATTATTTTTTCATAGGTCTTATCATGAGTTGTAATTAAGCTTATTTGTTGTACAGGTGTAGGGCAAGGAGCTTTCTTTTAAATCATGATGCAAACATTGCTCACATTCCTGCTGTCTGCATCTGTTGGCCAAGACTTGGTCATATGGCCATCCATTGTAGACATAATGCCTGGTGCGTTCAGTGAATATTTGATGAATGAATGGCTTCCTTCTATGTGTTGGGATGTACAGCCATATCCTCTTCTGTCTGGTAACACATCATCTGCTTTCTTTACATTTCATTTTCATGTTTTTCTCTTTTCAGTTGAGCATCATGAAAGATGAGCCAGAAGAGGCTGAGCTAATTTTGCATGAGGCACTTCGTCTTGCCATTCAGAGTGACAACAAGAAGGCCATCATTTACACTTATGATTTGGTAACTCATGTAACTAATCTCAGCCACTGATGAAGGGTGGATGCAAGAGAAGGGATGTTAGCACTACTGATTTATATTCCTGACCCTCTTGGTTTTTGTTTTACTAAGTTTTATTTTTTTTTCTAATTTTTATTATCCTTGGGGTGTCACTTATAAGAACTTTTGATCCTAGACTCAAAAGAAACAAGTATCATTAACATTTGTTTTTTCGAGGATAAGTGAATTTAGATTTGGATTGACATCCACAAAGCATATGCAACTATTTATTCTCATACCATTGCTGTGCTTTGCTTCTGGTAGATTAGTGACATATTTTTTTTCTCTGAACAATTTTTTAATTAGAGGATGAAAGCAAAAAGGAGTCATTAGCTTAAAAGTTTTAAAGTAAGAACACGGTGTTCTAAACTGAAAAACAATTTATAATTTATTTTCAGATGGCCAACTTAGCATTTATACGGGGTCAGCTTGAAAATGTAAGTAAGTAAATCACTTTGTAATATCTTTAATTTGTGAAGGATTGGCTTCAAGGGAACACTGTTAGTAAGGTTACAGGCTAAGCCACTGTAACAAAGAGACCCCAAAATAAAGTGATTCAAACAAGACAGAGGTGTATTTCTCTCTAGTGCATTAGTCCAGAGGTCGTTAATCACCAAAGGGGGCTTTGTACCTTTGTTCCATGAAGTGGTCTAGAAGCCCAGGTTTCTTCTTAGATAGGTCCCCATCTGCATAGATCAGCTGGCTCATCTCCAGTTTGCAGGAAGGAAGGAGAGGATGGAGGGCACGCAGCTTACTTAAAAAATATGAGTTAAAAATTGTTCACATTCCTTCTGCCTGCAT
This sequence comes from Myotis lucifugus, assembly GCF_000147115.1. Lineage (NCBI taxonomy): Eukaryota > Metazoa > Chordata > Mammalia > Chiroptera > Vespertilionidae > Myotis > Myotis lucifugus. Next base: position 418,587 of record NW_005871403.1, on the reverse strand, counting down.
CTTTTGACCAAAACTTTATCATATGACCATACCTAATTGCAAAGGAGGCTGACTTATGCAAAATTAAGGAGATTCTATAACTGAAAAGATGGAGAGGAGAGTGAATAGTAGGGAATAGTTTGCAGTCTTTGCCACAGTGGCTTGGGATTAGAAGTTAACTTCTAAAGTTTTCACTCATCACAGAATAGTTTTTAAGGTGCCCAGAGCATATGGGGTCCATATTTTTAGTCTGTTTTCCCATCACAAGGATACTTTTCTCTGTATGTGAATGTGTGTGCGTATTGTGTTTTACGAGGAATGATGCATCAGACTAGTAATTAGAATCCAGGGTCATCTAGATAGTGGACCCAAATAAAACAAAAATCTTTTCCTTATGCTTTTAGGCAGAAAAACTTTTTAAAGCAACAATGAGTTACCTGCTTGGAGGGGGCATGCAACAGGTAAGAATATTGCCTAGGATTGGGCCCTAGCTGAAGCTGGTTTCAAAATAGTCTTGCTTCCTGAAAACACCCAGCTCCCAACATGTGCTTTGCAGGGGGGGGGGGGGGGGAGGGCGGGGAGTAGGTCCCTCCCCCTTCCCGGACTTGTATGAAAACTGCCACTCTTTCACTCATGCAAAAGCATGATAGCTGAGGAATTCACAGGTGCCTAATTCCTCCAGAAGGATAAAGACTAACGTTCAGGCCCAAGTCAGTCTAGAAGTTGATCTGAAATAGTCCATGAGGAAGTTTTACTTGTCATGTATTTTCTTTCTCCCAATAGGAAGACAATGCAATAATTGAAATCTCTCTAAAGTTGGCCAGTATCTATGCTGCTCAGAATCGGTAAGTGTAGCCAGACTCTAGGACTGTGGACAGAAAACTGTGATCCCGGGATGGTGTATAGTTTTCATTTACCTACTGGGTCTCCAGATCATCTGGGTCTTCACAAAATTGGGTGTCACATTCAAAGTGTTCCCTTCTTCATCATTGAAATCCTCAGTCTTTCCCAGTATTGCCCCTGCTGTTTCAGTGACCCTGCTGAGTGAGGAATATAGCCCTCAGCCCTGGCTGCACAGAGACAAAGCTAATCAAGGGAAGCAACTTGAGTTGAGCTCTTTCTAGAAGAGAAGGAAGCAGTGTAAAAGCTGCTAGGGGTAATAAACTTTGAAGAAACCATTTTGCCGATATAAGTATTACCCAACCAGGAAGTTAGGTATAAGTTAAATGAGAGTTGCTATGGAGTGTCTTAGTGGCTGGTTTGGTTGGCAGTATTTTTAAAGCATCCAGAGATGGTCAGGTAGCTAGATTTTAGGAAGGGGAAATATCTAGGAGTAGAGAGACTTCTGGGTAAGTGGGACAGGAAGTCGATGCTCATTTAAAAGTATTAGATGAGTCTCGATCCTTAGAAAGAAAGAAATCTGCCAGCTACACAGAAAAGGCTTTAGAAAACCATTTGGATGTGTCAGGAGCTGATGAGTGAGGGCCGGAGCCTTTCGTTCTCTCCAGATGGAGTTCAAAGAAGAAACACTTAGGGTGTAAGCAAAGAACTCCTCTAGAGCAGTGGTTCTCAACCTTCCTAATGACGTGACCCTTTAATGCAGTTCCTCATGTTGTGGTGACCCCCAACCATAAAATTATTTTCGTTGCTACTTCATAACTAATTTTGCTACTGTTATGAATCGTAATGTAAATATCTGATATGCAGGATGTATTTTCATTGTTACAAATTGAACATAATTAAAGCATAGTGATTAATCACAAAAACAATATGTAATTATATATGTGTTTTCCGATGGTCTTAGGCAACCCCTGTGAAAGGGTCGTTCGACCCCCAAAGGGGTCACGACCCACAGGTTGAGAACCGCTGCTCTAGAGAGTTATATTCTGGGAAGACCTAAGACAAGCTTTTCCTTAGATTTTAGTTGCTGCAGAAGTTGGGTACTAGAGATTTGGAATAACAACAAGTCTGGTGCTCATGGAGGCGAGGGGCCCTGCCACTGGTCCCTACTGACCCTTGTCACCAGGAACGGCTAGACGGGCAAGCACTTCTGAGGGTCTGTGACTCCCAGTCTTTTGTGGAGCTTGAAAGTGGTCCGTTCCGGGCAGCATTGCAGCTGGGTCAGTCTGCCTTGGAGAAGTAACAGGACTAGGAGTTGATGGGTGTGAACTCCTAGGGTAAGAAGCTCAAAGCTAATCACACTGGAAAGTAAGACAAATTCATGGTCTTACAGAGGTGAAACCTTGTGTAGGAGCCACTAATAATTAGTTTATAAATTACTCTCCGCAAAATTGTTTTTTTGTTTTGTTTTATTAAGAAAAGAATGAGACCAGAAAATACAGTTAGATCCTGAGGCTTAGAGAGACTGACATTAGGAGGGAAGTCATTTCTGGACATTTTGCTCTGACGAGGAGCATCTTGTGGCCAGCCGCCCCTGCTCCATGTCCTGGCTGGATCCAAACCATGTCTGCCAGGGTTTGGGTCTGGAGAAGCTTCTGAAGTGTGGGATCACCTGTTCTTCCTAGAGGAGAAGGGCTGAGCTTTCTAGTACCACTTCCGGTAAGAAACTAGAGCCAGGACTGAGCTGCTGGATGGAGTTTCTGTCATGTTTCTGTGCATCTCTTTACAGAAACCAGCAGTTAACCCTTGTTCTACTCAGTCTGCTGCTGGGAGGACACTAGGGCTGGAGTGAGGCTAACTGCTTCCTAGTGCCACAGCTAGGGGTTCCATTTTGTGAAAGAAACTTTCATCAAAGACCTACAGGTTGGAAGACGTATAAAGTTATTCCAAAAATTGTAGGAGGTCATTAGTTAGACTCCTAGTACAGGGTGGCTTTTGCCTCCATTCATATTAGTATTACTTTGAGCAAAAAAGTGACTCAACTGTTCACACGAGATGATGAAAACTGCTGGTTATGTCAGTTATTAAAACCATGGCTGCATTCCTAGCTTTTTATGTCTTAAGTTACATTAAATGGGTGACTAGAAAAAAATATGTAACTTGAGAAATGGCTGATTGACATCCCTCAGAGACTTTAAACAAAATTTCTCTTCCCATCTTCACACTTCCTTTATTGATAAAATTCAAACCCCAGCTGGGAAAATGAGGATAAAAGAGTTTGTGAAAAGGTGAATAGCCGATGCTGATCTTTGCTTTACAGACAGGAATTTGCTCTTGCTGGCTATGAATTCTGCATTTCAACTCTAGAGGAAAAAATTGAAAGAGAAAAGGAATTAGCAGAAGACATTTTGTCAGGTAGGGGAATCTGCCTTTTCTGGACATTGCGCAGAGGGCTTCATTCCTCATCTGTGGTAAAGGGCATCAGGGGAGGGAGTCATTCATTTGGGAAATTAAGTGGCTATTTTTAAGATCTTGGCAGAGGATTTGGAATACAATATTTTGGTTCAATGACTTGACCACTGGTGTTTTTCTAACCCCTTGGTGACATGTTCATAATTTATTGGTTGTTTTTTATTATATATTAGAGATCCGGTGCCCTCTCACAATCCAGGACCCCCCCCAGGGATATTGGAGAGCCGGTTTTGTCTCGAACCCTGCAGACCAGGCTGAGGGACCCCACCGGTGCACAAATGTGTGCACTGGGCCTCTAGTATGCATATAAGATCTTTGGTTAATCTCTTCCCACCCTCCCCTCCCCCTTCCCTCTGAGATTCATCAGTCTGTTCCATGTTTCCATGCCTGGGTTTCCGCTCCTGCGTTGAGCGTCTGCCCCTCTGGTGGTCAGTGCGCGTCATAGCTACCGGCCAGTCGGCTGGTTGGCTGGTCGCTTAGGCTTTTATATATATACTAGAGGCCCGGTGCACAAAAATTTGTGCACTCGCGGGGGGTGTCCCCCAGCCCGGCCTGTGCCCTCTTGCAGTCTGGGACCCCTCGGGAGATAACGACCTGCTGGCTTAGGCCTGCTCCCGGGTGGCAGAGGGCACGCCCAATCCCTAGGTGCAGCCCCTGGTCAGGCTCAGAGCAGGGCCGATAGGGGAGTTGAGGCGCCGCCCACTGTCATGCACAGAGCAGGGCGGATCGGGAGGTTGTGATGCCACCCTCAGTCACGCTCAGGGTAGGGCCGATTGGGGGGTTGGGGCACCACCCCCAGTCACCCTCAAGGCAGGGTCGATGGGGAGGTTGCGGCGCCACCCCCTGTGACGCACAGAGCAGGGCCAATCAGGGGGTTGGGGCGCTGCCCCCTGTCACTCACAGAGCAGGGCCGATCAGGGGGTTGGGGCGCTGCCCCCTGTCACTCACAGAGCAGGGCCCATCAGGGGGGTTGGGGCTCCGTACCCTGTCACACACAGAGCAGGGTCGATCAGGGGGTTGGGGAGCTCCCCCCTGTCATGCACAGAGCAGGGCCCATCAGGGGGTTGAGCTCCCCCCTGTCACTCACAGAGTAGGGCCGATAGGGGAGTTGGGGCACCGCCCCCTGTCACACACAGAGCAGGGTGGATCAGGGGGTTGGGGCACTGCACCCTGTCACACTCAGGGCAGGGCCAATGGGGAGGTTATGGCTCTACCCCGTTACACACAGAGCAAGGCCCGTGGAGGGGGGTTGGAGCGCCGCCCTCTATCACCCACAGAGCAGGGTTAGGGTTATGGCCCTGCCTAGGATAGTGTTAGGGTTAGGGTTAGGGTTAGGGTTAGGGGTAGGGTTAGGGTTAG
>NW_005871403.1:341549-413022 GCF_000147115.1 Myotis lucifugus | reverse complement strand
TAGCTCCATGGCCACCGCCATCTTGGTTGGGTTAATTGGCATACTTGCTCCTGATTGGCTGGTGGGCGTGGCTTGTGGGTATAGCGGAGTGACACCAATTTGCATGTTTCTCTTTTACTAGTGTAGACTAGAGGCCTGGTGCACAAAAAATTTGTGCACTCGGGGGGGGGGGGAGGGGGGTCCCTCAGCCCGGCCTGTGCCCTCTCGCAGTCTGGGACCCCTCGGGGGATGACCACCTGCTGGCTTAGGCCTGCTCCCCGAGGGATTGGGCCTAAGATGGCAATCAGACATCCCTCTGGCAGCCCGGCAGCCCTCGAGGGATGTCCACTTGCCAGTGGGGAGCAGACCTAAGCTGCAGTCAGACATCCTTAGCGCTGCTGAGGAGGCAGGAGAGGCTCCCACCACCACCGCTGTACTGGCAGCCATCAGCCTGGCTTGTGGCTGAGCAGAGCTCCCCCATGTGGGAGTGCACTGACCACCAGAGGGCAGCTCCTGCATTGAGCGTCTGCCCCCTGGTGGTCAGTGTGTGTCATAGTGACCAGTCATTCCCAGTCTTTCTGCTGTTAGGGTCAGTTTGCATATTACCCTTTTACTATATAGGATAGTGGCCTGGTGCACGGGTGGGGGCTGGCAGGTCTGCCCTGAAGGGTGTCCCGGATCAGGGTGGGGGTCCCGCTTGGGTGCCTGGCCAGCCTGGGTGAGGGGCTGATGGCTATTTGCAGCTAGTCACACCCCCTTCAGGGTGGGTGTCCCCACTGGGGTGCCTGGCCAGCCTGGGTGAGGGGCTGAGAGCTGTTTTCAAACTGGCCGGCGACTGAGGCTCCCAGCCTCTCTTTTTTTTTATTTTTTTATTCTGGGATTTATTTACCTTCTATAATTGAAACTTCGTTGCTGTCACTGGAGCTGAGAGCCGGCTCCAGCTCTGAGGCCGTGGCTGGCTGAAAGCAGGTATCTTGGGTTTGTTTAGCTTCTGTAATTGAAACATTGTTGCCATCCTGCTCGCTCCAGCTCTGAGGCCGCAGCCGGCTGAAAGCAGGTATCTGGGGTTTGTTTAGCTTCTATAATTGAAACTTTGTTGCTTTCGGAGCTTAGAGCCAGGCTGCTTAGAGCCGGGCCGCAGCAGGCAGGGAACCTTGGCTTCCTCCATCACTGGAGCAAGCAAGCCTCCTGCTCGCTTTAGCTGCGTGGCTGCCGGCCGCCATCTTGGTTGGCGGTTAATTTGCATATCACCCTGATTAGCCAATGGGAAGTGTATCGAAGGTATGGTCAATTACCCTTTTTGTCTTTTATTAGATAGGATATAGATAACCTCTGGAAAATTGAAGAGCAGAAAGGGAAGGTTCAGCTTCTAGTCACAATGCAATTAATTACCTTTTGGTCCCAGATACACACCAACTTATGAAAGATAAAGAGCAGCTCATGATTTTGCAGTTCATCCTCAGTATGGAGGGAAGAGCAAGTTAAGCTAGCAATAGAACAGGGTGGGAAGGAAGCTCTGTGGCTTTGAACGATTCGGGTTGAAGCATTAGCAAGATGTTTGAGATACAGCCTAAGTATCTCTTGTCTCTAAAGCCCAAGTGTGCCTGGAAGAGTTGTCTGCTCAGTTGTCTTCCAGTTCTCTCCTCGACGTCACTACTGAGGCGCTCATTCCTTGTCTTACCCCCTGTACTTACTAGTAGTTCTAACCTGGTGATCACTGTCTCCTATTGCAAACACTTTATTCTCTTGGCTTCTGGGACACCTCCCTAGTCACTTGCCTTTCCATTTGCCACTGCTAAAGTTAGCAGCCCTCAGGGCTATCTTTGACCCTCACACCCTAGGAGATAACATTTAAGTCCTCTCATGTTAACGTCATCTTCAGCCCCAACTTGCACATGAACTACCTACTCATGGGTAAGGTTGTCTATCTGACATCTTGAATGATGGTCATCTCACATTTAACATGTCTGAAATGGGCCTCTCTTTTTAAAAAATTTAAATTGTGTGCTCACCACCCTTCAAGTCAAGTCTCCTTCCATTACAATTTATCCCTCTATACCAAGCATGTCAATCTCGTGGCCCACGGGCCGCATGCAGCCCACAATGAATATTTTTGTGTCCCAGCCAATATAACAGTATGTAAGAAACGTTTTAATAAAAATTTCGTAACTTAATTTTTACAATATACCTGTTATACATAATTATTAATAACTAGCTGTACCCGGCCATGCGTTGCTGTGGCTCAGTCTGGTTAAATGGAAAAGAAAGAAAAGAGAAAGCGCATGTTTCTAATATGTTTAATTTCACAATGCTTGTGGGTATACAATATTTTTTGTTGTTCCATGGTCTGTGCAGATATAGAGATTGTCTGGTTTGCCGACTCTAGAACACACAACATATAATTGTCCATGTGAGAAGCAATCCGTGTCTAGATGTAAACCGCACAATTCTAAAGATTGGCCCTGAGCTTTATTGATGGTGATTGCAAACGCCAATCGAATTGGGAATTGCAATCTCTTAAATTGAAATGGCATATCCGTTGGAATCATAGGAATGTGAGGAATGAGGACATCTTCACCTTTGAAAGGTCCTGTCAAGATTGTTGCTTCTATGACGTTGCTCGTTAATTTTTTTACTGCAAGCAAGCCGCGTGCCGTTGCAAAGCTTTGGCTGGTTGATATTTCATAACATGATAATTGGCATGCCGATTTTCAATTGCAGTACGTGCGGTGGCATCCCTGGCAGATCGAGTGAATTCAAAAATTCTGTTGGATCATTAACCGCTTCATCTGCTTCCACAACAGTGTCGATGGACTTGTATGTGACTGCCTCGCTTTGAATGTTAGACTAAATAATATTGTTAAGTTCGTAGACGTCTTTGTTCTTGGCCGCAAGAATAGCTCGTTCACGCAGCCAATCGTGATTCTTATAATTGGTTTGAATATTGGGAAATACTTTTTCAACCAATTCTTCTTTTGACGACACTAAATTGCAGAAGTTATGAGGCAGTGAAATTCGTCCTGAGGTCAGATCAACCGGCACCTTTCCGTTACGAATTCCCATGCAATTGATGTGAGAATATCTCAGCTGATCGATCGTTTTGCAGCTGGACACGCATATTTGTAGTTAATTTTATCTACAATTTATAATTGTAAACAGAAACATTGAAATGGAATCGTAAAATATTTAGTATAGCGTGTGTTGCTTTTACGTCCAACAGATGGCGCTGTTTTTCAAAAAAAGCATGTTTTTACCTGTCACAAGTGTGACATCTATATAATAGTAGGTATATAGGTATATAAAAACGCGTGTATTTGAATGCAACATTGTGTCAAGATTTCAAAGCAATCGGTGAAGAACTTTCAGAGATTGAAGATTTTGAACAAACGAACATTTACATTTTTATTTATATAGATGAACTACAACGTTCGCTAATGACTGATTACGATAATCAGGTTGCATTCATTTCCCTTAACACGCCTTATGCGCAGGCGCATCATTTCTCTCCACTAATACTAGCAGCGAATATTTTAGCAGCCAATTACCCTGTCATTAGTCTTGGACTGACTTGTTTGGTGTGCGCAACAGGAACTATTTCACTTTTGGAGAATAAGGAAAATAGATTTATTTGTGTTACACTTAATAATTTGTGCAGTTATTCAACGTCTGGTAAGTTAATGTTCAAGAAAAAATGTTTAGTTTTTATTAAAATGTTCTATTATTTTATGTTAACGATTACTCATTTATTTCAGCCCTTTGTATTCAGCATGTCTCTATTGAAATAAACCTACATTTCTATGAAAATTGAAGGTTTTTTTTGCGGCCCACATAAACTTAAACCTTGTTTATTTGGCCTGTGTTAGCTTTTGAGTTTGACATGCTTGCTCTATACCCTCTTTTACCTCCCTCCCTCCCTCTCTCCCCTCAGGAAATCACCATGCTGTTGTCTATGAGTTTTTTGTTTCTTTTTTTAAATTAATCCCTTCACCTTTTCACCCATCCCCGCACCACCCCATCCCCTCTGACAGCTGTCAGTCTATTCTCTGTCTATGAGTCTATCTCTATTTTGTTTGCTACTTTGTGCATTAGATTCCACAAATGAGTGAAATCATAAGGTGCTTGTCCTTCTGACTAGAGGCCCAGTGCATGAAATTTGTGCACGGATAGGGTCCCTAGCAGCTGCCGGCTACCTGCTGGGGCCTCTCTCCCCCAGCTGCGGGCTGCTGGCTGGGGCCTTCCTTTGTTCCGCACCGCCCCCTGGTGGTCAGCACATGTCATAGCGAGCAATCAAACTCCCGAGGGGACACTTTGCATATTAGGCTTTTATATATATAGATAGATTGATTTTGAGAGAGAGAGAGACAGAGAGAGAGAGAACTATCAATGTGAGAAACATTGGTTACCTCCCGTATGTGCCCTGACCAAGAATCAAACCCAGAACCCTCTAGTATACAGGACAATGTTCCAACCAGCTGAATCACCCAGCCAGGAAACATTATTCTTAATCTTATTTTTTTCTAAAGGAATATATCCCCACTCAGTTTTGAACAAAGCAAATCCACTATCAAATTTATATGCTTTTTATTGGCGTGACTAACTCTATCAAGAATAGATAACTTCAGATCATATAAAAATTTGGTCTAGGACTGTGTTTAATAGTTTTACCTCAAATCGGAAAACAAAATGAAGTGCTTTGGTTAGTTAATAAAATGGTTTTACCCAAGCAAAACAAAACAAAACAAAACAAAAGCACAACTTGGTCTAGGATACTCGTTTTGTTCTTCATAATGTATCTATGTAATTAATGAAGGATCATGAAAAATTAAGTGAAAACAGTAGATTATGAAACATTATAGTTAGGAGGAGCATCATTTTCTAATATAGGTAGATTAAATATAGGTGTAAAGTAAGGGCTGAATGATACCCTTATTCTATAATAATGACGTAGTGATTATTCCTGGTTTGGTAGAATTTTAGGAGATTTTTATATTTCTAAATAACATAAAATTATTTCTTGATTTATTTTTAGAATCTATTGACTTACAGAAAAGTGGTAATTTAGTGCAAACTTTTTAAACAGGTTTTTTAATTTATTTTAAATACATTTTTTATTGATTTCAGAGAGGAAGGGAGAGGAAGAAAGATAGAAACATCAGTGATGAGAGAGAATCATTGATTGACCCCCTTCTGGACACCCCCTACTGGGGGTGGAGCCTGCAAACCCGGGCTCTATGAATCGAACTGTGACCTTTTGTTCATAGGTCAATGCTCAACCACTGAGCTATGCCGGCCAGGCTTAGTGCAGTATTTTTTATTATTTAGAACACATAAATACTGCTAGTTGCTGGTCCAACTAACATGATTACATCATTACATTTTCTTTTTTCTACAAGTGGTTGTTTCCTCTGAAGTCGGTAGCTAACTGGATTTTTTTTGTTGCTTGTTTTTTATGCATGTGACAGATTCTCTTTAGCGTAGTACTTGGTCTCTTTCACTCCTCAGCTTCTCTGGGGGCCTAGGGCCGTGGTCGGCAAACTGCGGCTCGTGAGCCACATGCGGCTCTTTGGCCCCTTGAGTGTGGCTCTTCCTAAGCCTTAGGACTACCCTAATTAAGTTAACAGTGTACCTACCTATACAGTTTAACTTTAAAAAATTTGGCTCTCAAAAGAAATTTCAATCGTTGTACTGTTGATATTTGACTCTGTTGACTAATGAGTTTGCCGACCACTGGCTAGGCCACAGTGGATTGCTGGGTCACTGGCTCCTTTCTTTTTTAAAAATATATTTTTATTGATTTCAGAGAGGAAGGGAGAGGGAGAAAGAGATAGAAACATCAATGATGACAGAGAATCATTGATTGGCTGCCTCCTGCACACCCCCTACTGGGGATTGAGCCTGCAACCCGGGCATGTGCCCTTGACCAGAATCGAATCTGGGACCCTTCAATCCAAAGGCTGACTCTCTCTCTATCCACTGAACCAAACTGGCTAGGGCGTGGCTCCTTTCTTCCCCTGTTGGTGTGTATAGAGTTAGGAGTTGTTGGGTTTTTTGTTTTAATGAAAAGAAATGTGAATACTTACCTGGCAGGGGAGATACCATGATCATGAAGGTGGTTTTCCCAGGGCGAGGCTTATCCATTGCACTCCGGATGTGCTGACCCCTGCGATTTCCCCAAATGTGGGAAACTCGACTGCATAATTTGTGGTAGTGGGGGACTGCGTTCGTGCTCTCCCCACAAAAAAAAAAAAATAATAAAAAGTGAAACTATTATTTGTGTAATTTAAAGAATAATGATGCAGCATTAACAGTACCTGTGAAGACCTGTGTGTGCCTGGCCCCAATCCGAGATCCTGCTCTCCTGAATCTTTACCATTCATTCACGTTTCTTTAGTTTTACTTCTGTACAGAAGATAACAGGTGTTTATTTTGAAAATTTACATAAATGAATTACACAGCATGACTTATAACAGTATTTAATCTTTTGGGGATTAGACCTGAATTCATTTATGTTTATTTTCCTTGCTCTTGTTAATTTTTAATAAAGATTGAGTAGTTGTTCTATGCCAGTTATTGTTTCAGGGTTTGCATAGAGGCAAGTGAGACAAAAGTCCCTGCTTTTTTAGAGCTTAATGCTTAGAAAGATATTTTTCAGCTTTGAAATCAGATACTCACCCATCTTTCCTTCTGATTTTTTTCTTCATTTCTAAACAGTTTTAACATTTAATTTTTTAATATATGTGCAATTTATTTTGGTGTGAAGTTGTTAACTACTTCCTTAGAGATAATCTATCATCATTATGTACTTATGTATTAACAAGTATATGCTTGGCTTTCTTTTGGGGTTTTCCATTCAGGTTTATTCATCTGATGAAACTTATAACAGTATATAGTGTTTGAATTATAGTGATATGGTAATTCAGATCTCAAAAATGCTACTTTTGCAAAATTTCCTCCCATTTTATTTTCAGTTTTCACATAAATTTTAGATATTTTCACATGAATTTGAGATCATTTTGTCAAGACCCCAAAGTGCTTTGAGACTGAATTATTAGATTTCTATTATGTTTATAAGTTGGGGGAGTTTGCCTTCTGAATAAATAAATTACCATTTGACTGCGAATAGCAGAAAATTTCAACTTAATTAAGTTAAAACAGTAAGGACACATACCTCATATATCTGGCAGTTCAGCAGAAGGGGCAGAATGTTGGTTAGTTTATAAATGTATGGCTCGCTAACAGCCTGCAGGATAAGGTTCCTTGCGTCCCTCCTCACGGCCGTTCTCAGCCCGCTGGCCCTCTCTTCATTCGTGCTCCCCTTGTGGTTGGAAAGTGACTGACTATACCAGGTCTCAGGAATCTCATCCAGAAAAGGCAACGTCCAGAGGAAAGGAGACTTCTTTGTTTCTCTTAGAATGAGGTAATTTTTTCTAGAAGTCTACACATAGATTTATCCTTACTTCTCATTGGCTGGGAGTGGGTTACAGGGCATTTCTAACCCATGCTGTGGCAAGAGAAAGGGATTACCACATGGGCTAAAGCTGACCAGGATCCTTTCCGAACAGATGGGAGTCCCCTATGCTGGAAAGGAGACACTGCAGCGGTGCTGGGAGGACTCCTACTCTCTGCAAAACCCAGGCCTCCCGTTGAGGCAGTCTCCCGTTGAGGAATGTGATGTCTCTTGCTTACAGATTTAGTCACGTAGATGTGATAGTTATTTTATTACATTTGATTCCAAGTGGATACTTTACCAAACTATTTGTTTTCAGTTAATAGTCACCCTATTTCCAGATACGTAATTATACATTTGGGAAATCATGATAACTGTTTCCTTTTAGATATACTTCTGTGTACCACCCCCTCCCTCACCCCCATTAAGTTCAGTCATCGGCTGCAGCTGCAGAACCACATTGAATAATAGTGGTGATGGACAACTTTGTCTAATTTGGTGCCAACTGTATGAACAGATTTATTATTATACTAAGGCCCAGTGCACGGATTTGTGCACTGGTGGGGGGGCGTGGCCTGTAGGGATCAGCCCTCTGTGGGAGTGCCGCTCATCTTGGTCAGCTGAGCAGCTGTGGACCCACCCTCTGAGCGGCTGCTCCTGCTATGGGAGCACCGCTCATCCCAGTCAGCTGAGCAGGGCTTCCACTGTGGGAGCGCACTGACCACCAGGGGGCAGCTCCTGCATTGAGCGTCTGCCCCCTGGTGGTCAGTGCGCGTTATAGCTACAGGTCAACTGGTCATTCTGGTTGTTCTGCCGCTTGGTTGCTGGCGTTTTATATCTATCTATCTATCTATCTATCTAGAGCAAACCAGGCTTTCTAGTAATTGGTTAATTGTTCGGTATACTGCTGGATATTTTTCCTAGAAGAAACTTCCTTATGAAATTATATTTTGAAAGCATAATTTACCATATTCTCTATGTACCTGGAACCTATTCCTTTCCCAGTTCTTATTTTTATGGAGTTATTTCTTTTTAAGAGATATTTTTCCATTGATTCCTTCCTCTTCCTTTTCTTGGGCTGAAAGTTTCATTCATTTTTTAAATAATCAAAACATTTCTGGAAAGTGGCATATTTACTTTTATGAGTGCTTGAAGTCTGAAACTTGAGTTTGAAATCTGGCTCTGCTACTTATTTGACTATAGACAAGTTATTTAACTTTTCCTTTTCAATGAAGTAAGAATAATAGTAGAACCTACCTTTTGGAGTTGTTACAGGAATTATATGCTCTAGGACTGTGACTAGTATTCATTAAATACTATGTAAGAGTTGCTGGAATGTTGTGTTAATATAATTTATTAAATGGTTTTCCTTCTCTATATTATGTTTACCAGTCTCAGTTTATGCAGCAGCATCCTGATTACTTTTTTCTGTTTCTCCTTGTCAATTTTGTTGATCTTTTCAAAAAGAGCCAGCTTGTGTTTTCATTTTCTCTGTTGTTTCTCTATTTCATTACTTTCCACTCTAATCTTTATTATGTCTCCTGCTTGCTTTGGTTTTATTTTGCTCTTTTTCTAGTTTATTAGGTGGAAGATTAGGTTATTGGTTTAAGATCTTTCTAATATAGGCATGTGCAGCTATAAATTTCCCTCTGTTGCTTTAGATGCATCACATAGATTTTGGTATGTTGTGTTTTCGTTTTCATTTCTCAAAGTATTTTCTTACTTTTCTTGTGATTTTTCTTTTCTTTGATTCCCAGGATATTTTGGAGTATGTTGATTAATTTCCATATATTTGTGAATTCCTCAAATTTTCTTCTGTTGTTGATTTCTAAGTTCATTCTGTTGTGGTCAGAGAACATGCTTTGTAAGATTTCAGTCCTTTTATTGAGACTTATAGCCTAATAGTTTTTTCCTGAAGAATGTTGCATGTGCATTTGGGAGGAAAGTGTATTCCCTTGTTGTTGGATGGGGTATGCTATATATCTGTTAAGTCTAGTTAGTTTATAGTTTTGTCCAAATCTTCTTGCTGATTTTTTTTAGTTCTACACAAAATTTTTGTTCTTGTGATTTTTTTCGTTTATCCATATATCTTTGTTGTTTAAGCAGCCCTGGCCACACTGAGTGGCCAGATTATTATGACCATCTGACGTTTGTAGGCAAATTAGCTATAATTTCCTGCTGAAGTTGCTAGAGGGCCAGATCATTATAAACGTCTGAATAGCACAACATACTTAAGTATCGTTGCTGATCAACTTCATCCTATCATGTTGATGGCGTATCCCAATGGAGATGGCTTCTTCCAACAAGACAATGTGCCATGCCATGGTGCTCATATTGTGCAGGAGTGGTTTCAAGAACATGAGGGAGACTTTACCTTGCTTAGGTGGCCCCCACAATCACCAGATCTCAATCCAATTGAGCATTTGTGGGACAAAGTTAAAAGAGCCATCAGGCAGCTGGTTCCACAACCATCAAATCTCACAGAACTGGACAGTGCTATTCATCAGGCATGGTGTCAGATTCCTCGCATCACCTTTCAACATCTCGTGGAGTCAATGCCAAGAAGAATCGCCGCAGTATTGAAGGCAAAAGGTGGCCCAACGAAGTACTGATGGGGTGGTCATAATAATCTGGCCACTCAGTGTATATCTTCATTATCCCTTCATCAGAAAAAATGATTTTTTGTCCCATTTGTCACAAATTTTCATTTTACATTGTTGACTATGTTTTACTCTTTTAACTTTTTCTGAGTCATTTGTTATGTCTTTTATAGAAGGTTATGTTTAGACTTTTTAAAAACCTAATCTGAGTATTGTCTTGTGATAATCTTAAAACTTATTTAAATTAATATTAAAAGTGATATTTGGTCTGATTTTTGCAGTTAAAAATATTTTCCCTCTTTTTTTTTGTTTTGTTTGTTAATCCTCACCCGAGGATAGTTTTCCATTGATTTTTAGAGAGAGAGAGAAACATCGATGTGGGAGACACATTGATTGGTTGCCTCTCACAAATGCCCCAACCGCGCTGGGGATTGAGCCTGCAACTGAGCCCGCAACCGAGACACACACCCTTGACCTGAATCGAATCTGGGACCCTTCGGTCTGCGGGCCAGCCCTCTGTCCACTGAGCCAAACTGGCGAGGGCAAATGCTTTTCATTTTTATTTCTTTTGTTTTCAGGTTGCTACTATAGGGACTTTTTCCTCACTAAACTCCATTTATATTTTGAAAAGAAGGTATATACATGGTTTTTCAGTTCTCTTAGAGGTAACCTAAAAATTTCAAGACATATTTGACTCTGAAAAAACAATTTGTTTACAGTTTCTTTTCTAAGGTGAGTACAATTTAACATTCTTCTACTTTTCCCTTTCCCCACGTATTTTTTCTCTAACCTAGAATTTTAGACTAGGATTTATTACAGAGAATCCTGAAGCCAACTTACTTGCCTCCTTCTGTAGACAACCTGTTTTCTCCTGCCTGGTTGCTTTGTAGGAGTCAGAAGTTTTATTAGCATACTAGAGGCCCAATGCATGAAAATTTGTGCAAGAGTAGGCCTTCTTCCGCTGGCTGCCAGCACCGGCTTCCCTCTGGCACCCTGGACCCGGGCTTCCCACCTCCGGCTGCCAGTAGGCAACCAGGACCCGGGCTGTTTCCCTCCTCTAGCTGCCGGCTGGTACCCGGGACCTGGGCTGGCTTCCCTCCGGCCCCGGCTTCATCAGGAAGGATGTCCGGAAGACGTCCGGTCTAATTAGCATTATTACCCTTTTATTATTATAGATTATAGAAGGTTAGGGGGTTCATTTTTTTTTTTAATGAATTTTTCCTGGTCTGTGGGGAACCTCCATTTTTAAGATCCAGTTCTCTCGAGCTTCTGTAATATATTTTTTATTATTGCACAGTTCTACTTCCTGAGTCTTTTATTCAGGAATGTCATTTACTTGTATATTGGCCTCTCTCTTCTCTGTCCTTTTATATCTACCCTCGACTGTCTCAGTTTTGTCTGTGTTTTGGGAATTTCTCTAGTTCTTCTATGTTACTAACATATTCAGAAAAGTCGGTTCTGTGCTTTCCTTCTTCCAGTGTATTTTTTTTTTAAAGATTTCAAGCAAAAATAATGTGTAGAGACTTTAACAAATACCTGTACACATTCACCTTCAGCTTTGTTGCGTCTAGTAGAGTAAGTACAGTATTTTACCATATGTGCTTCAGAACTTTACGTTGGTAAGTTTAAATCCCTGTGTACTCCTGTTCAACATAACTCCTACCCTGATTTTGGTTTTGGTCTTTATCATTCTTATGCCTATTTATTGCACTGTAGATATCATGTAAATAATGGGGCTAATGTGTCTTTAAATTTTATATGAATGGTATACTGTACAGTTTCTTTTTTCACTCATCATTATGTTGTTGAGAGTTATCCATGTTGATACTTAGAGCAGCAGAGTGGTGATTTCTAAGTAAGCCCACTGGCATGGGTAGTGAGGGATGAGGTGAGCCTTTCTTTCCATTCTTGCAGAGTGACACAGGCTAGAGGTGGCCCTAATTGGTTCATGCACTGCAACTGTGGTATAGGATTCCATCATATGAATATACTCCAGTTCTCCTATTGATGGATATGTAGGTTCTACATGTTTTGCGGTGGAAAATAATATCTCTTTAAACATTCTTGAACCTTTGTCTCTGGGCACACGTGCAAGATATTCCCCTGGGGTATGGACCTGGGAGTAGAATTGCTGGGGTACATTACTAGTTATTACCAAATTGCTTATTGTTATGGTTTTACCTGTTTACATTTTCACTAGCAATGTGCTAGCATTCTTGTAAATTCTATATTTTTATTGTTGGACTTAACATTTTTTTTGATCTGGTGGTTATGATAGGAAATGTTACTGTGGCTTCAATGTGTTTCTCTGATTACTAATGAGATACAGAATATCTTTTCTTTTCAAGGATTTTTTTGAACATTCAAATTCCTGTGATAATTGTCTCTGTATCCTTTGCTTATTTTTTAAAAGCGTTGTCTTTTTTGTTACTTTATCCTCACCCGAGGATATGTTTATTGATTTTAGAGGAAGGAAGGGAGAGAAACATCAATATGAGAGAGGAACATCAATTGGCTGCCTCCTTTGCACTCACTGTTTGGGAATCAAACCCACAGTCATTTGGTATGTGGAATGATGCTTCAATCGAGCCACCCGCCTGGACGGGTTGTATTTTTCTTAATGATTGAGCATTTTTTATGTATGTGATCATCTTATATCTGTAGGTTGCATAGCTCTTTGTGGCCTTGTCTTTTCACATGTGGCATTTGACAGAGCGATTAACATTTGTTTTTAAAAATTGATTTGAGAGAGATTAAGAAATGAATTTGCAGTTCCCCTTATTCAAGCATTCTTTGGTTGATTCTTGTATATGCCCTGACTGGGGATGGAACCTGCAACCTTGGCATATCAGACAACATTCTAACCAACTGAGCTAACAGCCAGGGCCCATAATAGAATCTTCTGATATTTTCCTTTATAGTTTGTGCTTTTTGTATCTTTAGTAAAAAATCCTTCACTCTTCTAAGGTCAGAAAGATCGTCTTTTCTAAATATTTGGCTTCCCATTTAGTCTTTAATTTACCTGGAATTTGTTTCTTAATGTGGTATGAGGGGCAGTATAATTTTTTCCCCCTCATGGACAGGTTTTGGCTCAGGACTGCTTTATTAGTCAGTCCATCCTTTTCTTACGGATTGTAATGACAGCTCTATATTGAGTTATCATAGATCAATGGAGTGACAGTGTTGTTTAATTCTGTAATTAACATTAATTTTGTGTTATTATATCCTTTCCATATGTAGTTCAGTACCTTTATTATTTTTTTTTTATTTTTTTAAATATATTTTATTATTTTTTTTAGAGAGAGGAAGGGAGAGGGATAGAGAGTTAGAAACATCGGTCAGCTGCCTCCTGCACACTCCCTACTGGGTATGTGCCTGCAACCACAGTACATGCCCTTGACCAGAATCAAACCTGGGACCCTTGAGTCCGTAGGCTGACGCTCTATCCACTGAGCCAAACTGGTTAGGGCCCTTTATTATTTTTAATGCTTTCTTTTTATTTGTCCATTCATTCAACCAGTCAGTCAAGAAATACTTAACTGAATGCCTGCTACATGCTGGACACATTATTAGGCACTGAGATACAGCCATTAAAACAGTCACTGCCTCCTACAGCTAAATTTCTAGTGGAGGAAAAACACATAATCAACACTATCCAGTAAATTGATAACATATCCAAAGATGATGAAGTGCTACGTAGATGTCATTTGAAGGAATGTGTATAGTGAGTATACTGTTTTATAGAGGGGTCAGGAAAGGCCTAATTGGTAAGAAATCTGAAGAATGAGAGGGAATAAGTCAGCTGGCAGTCTCTGGGGAAGAGAATTCCAGGCAAAGGAGGGACAGGTGCAGGGCTCCGAGGTGGCGCACACTCGACATACAAGTAGTTTAAACCGACTTGAGTTTATAGTCTGGGATTAAGTATCTAAAATCTTAAGGGTGAGGCCTCCGTTTTATTGTCTGCTGATTCTCATTTTTGATCAGACAAAACTGTCCTCTAGATTTGTGTTCTCCAGTCCTATGTGGCATTTGGTGTTTAAGATTTTTCAGACATCGTGTAGTCAGTTCTGTAATGTGTCAACAGGTGCTGTATTATCGCAGCCTTTATTGTTATTCTTCAAAAAATGGATCTTTAAATTTGGTCTGTGAGTTTCCATCTCATGAGTCTGATGTTCTCTGGTTTCTTACTTAATACATTGCTTTCTTTGCAGCTTAAAACTCTTTCATTGGCCCTAGACTTTCTTTGTTGTTAACTCATTCTACTTTGAGTTTTATCTTCACATGTATCTGCTAAATATTAGTTTCAAACACTTAATCAGTGTGTGGACTCAAACTTATTTAAAAAGTGGGAAAAAGTTTGTCATTTAATTGGACATTGCGAGGTTGTGATTTATAGGAAATACATATATGGTCATTCGGATGACCAAATATATATTTCTCACATATACTTAGGTGGTTTGTACAGTTCCTGGCTCTCAGCTCCCAAACCCTCAGAATTTCCTAAGTGTTGAGAGTGAGGAAAAAAAAAAAAAGAGACAAAGAAAAAGAAGAGTGAGCAAAGTGTCTTTTGTTATGTTAATGAGGCATTTTGGAAGTCCCTGAGAATGGGGGCTGGTTGCCAGTGGGAGCCAATCATATGATTAGAGGGTTGGAACTTTCACTCTCACCTCCTGACCTCCAGGAAGGGAAAAGAGGCCAGTGGTCAATGATTTAATGCAGTGATTCCCAAAGTGGGTGCTACCGCCCCCTGGTGGGCGCTGCAGCGATCCAGGGGGGCGGTGATGGCCACAGGTGCATTTGTTTTAACTTTTTTTGTATTACCTTTCTATTCTGAGTTCAATAAATAGTTTCATAATTTCAAACTTCAATGTTTCTAATTTACACCTTTCTTTACTATGTTTTACGAAAAAGGTAGAAACATTAATACATATATCTTTCTGTTTAATTGCTATTAAAATTTAAAAAATTAATTTCCAGGGGGCGCTGAGTAATATTTTTTCTGGAAAGGGGGCGGTAGGCCAAATAAGTTTGGGAACCACTGATTTAATGTCATACCTATGGAATGAAGCCTACATAAACCCGAAAGGATGGAGTTTGGGGTGCTTCTGGTTTGGACTTGTGGAGGTGCTGGGACAGTGGTGTACCTAGAGAGGGCGTGGAAGCTTCACACCCCTTTCTATGTGCCTTGCCCAATGCTTCTTCGTCTGGCTGTGCCTGAATTATATCCTTTTATAATAACCAGTAATCTAGTGAGTAAGATGTTTCTCTGAGTTCTGTGAGCTGCTCTAGAAAATTAATTAAACCCAAGGAGGGGGTCCCGGGGCCCTCTGACTTATAGCCAGTCAGAGGTACAGACAACCACCTGGACTTGCAATTGGCATCCTGAGTTGGAAGGGTAGTTAGATAACTCCAGTTTGTAGGTACTCTGTCAGAGGCCCAGGTTACAACCAAGCCCAGGTGACACATCGTCTCTCTCTCTCTCTGAAATTGGGTCCAGGAAACAATGTACATGTTAATCTACCAGAATTGTCAGGCCAGGAGTACTTCAGTGTCATGAAACACTCAGTGGGTTCTGGACTGTTAAATATTTTGGCTCCTGGAAAAAAGAAAAATGAGGGGTAGGTTGGCCAGTTCTCTGACTCGCTTTCTGTATTGCACTTGTTATATCCCAGCAACGCTCTTATTTCCTTCTCAGTGGAAGAGAAAGCCAACACCCGCCTCCTCCTCGGCATGTGCTTAGATGCTTATGCTCGCTACCTTCTGTCCTCCAAGCAGCCATCGCAGGCACAGAGGATGTATGAAAAAGCTTTGCATATTTCTGAAGAAATACTAGGAGAAAGACACCCACAGGTAAGAGAGGAAAACAGGTTTCAGAATTTCTGGGTGTGGAATGCCTCATTATTGGGGAAGTAATCAGCAGGTGGTCCTTGGGATGCCCTCCTCCTCATGCCCCAGTCCATTCATCTCCTACCACTCCCCCGCCCCCACCTGCTTGTTGAGGAAGGATTTGGGACTGCTGGTCACTGGCTGGGTCTCCCAGAACCTTTTGAGGGAGGATTGGTTCCCACAGCAGAGCAACCTCTCTAAAAGCAGGTCTGGCCAGGCACCCAGGTGCTTCTGGGCTTCATAGTACACAGCACAGCATTTCAGAATATTGAATCTGACGTGGAACAGTTTAACTCCTGAGGATCCTCGCCTCCCTTGCCTCACAGGTGAATGACAGGAAACGGCGGGGGAGAGGGAGGAGCACATTAAAAAAAATTTTTAAGACTACTGACAGAATTTAAGCAAAGCATGCTAAGCTTTCGGTTAGAACACTAAACACATGGAATTGAGTTGAAATCACCTCTGGGTCTCTCCTCTATCAGACAACGTTTGTAGAGGTAACAAGTGGATCACTTTGTGAACGCTTGGTATTGCCAACACAATTTTAACTGGACTGGACATGTCTCAAGGTTGGGGTAGATGAGCAGGGCAAGTTATTGGGCTATGAATTACCTTCAGGAAAGGGATTTAGGGCTTAATTATAGAGTCCCCTTAATGGAGAAGAGGAGGACTTGCCTCTCTTAGTACCAACATTAAAAATTTTTTAATGGGAAACTTCCTAAATTGGATGATATATTTCTTCTACTTTTTTTCTTTTTTTAAGAAAATATATTTTTATTGATTTCAGAGAGGAAGGGAGAGGGATATAGAAACATCTATGAGAGAAAGTCATCAGTTGGCTTCCTCCTGCACGCCCCCTACTGAGGACTGAGCCCACAACCCGGGCATGTGCCCTGACCAGGAATCCAACCTTGACCTTCTGGTTCATAGGTTGATGCTCAGCCACTGAGCCACACTGGCTGGGCTATCCCTATTTCTTCTTGATGAGTCTCGGTCACCAGTAGGAATGATATTATGCTACAATGCAGTGGCTGGCTTCTTAAGATTGCTGAACTGCCCTGGGCCCAGTAGCTCTGTTGGTTAGAGCCTCGTCCCAGTATGCCAAAGTTTTGGGTTCGATCCCCAGTGACAGCACATAAAATACCAACCAGTGAATGTACAAATAACTGGAATAAATAGATGTCTCTCTCTCTCTCTCTCTCAAATCCATTTTAAAAAAGATTGCTGAACCTTAATGGGATATTATAGCTTCTTTTTGCTATTTTTCATTTGTTTCTAATATAATTAGTTATATTAGTAAATTATATTTATCTTGTTCCTAGTTTCTAGATTTGTATCATTTTCCAGAGGGTCGAACTAAAGCTGCCCATTATACAGTGTGAATGATAAAGGCACCTGTTTGTTAGTGGCTAATGCTCCTCCCCTTTTGTGGAATGCTAGGACAGATGAAATCTTAAGTATATATTTGAAGGTTATCAGACTCCAAATTAACGTTAAATCTCTGTGGGTGTTTTTTTAATAGAAAAGCTGCCTGTTTGTCTTTCTTGTATAGACCATTGTGCTAATGAGTGACCTGGCTACCACCCTGGATGCACAAGGCCACTTTGATGAAGCCTGTGCGTACGTGCAGAGGGCGTCCGATCTGGCAAGACAAGTAGGACATCCTGAGCTGCACATGGTGCTGAGTAACCTGGCTGCAGTTCTGATGCACAGAGGTAGGGAGCTGTGTGATCTTGACCACTTGATTTCGTTAGGGAGGGAGTTACCGGATTTATAAATCTGTGAAATGGTGTTAAGCAGTGGCAAGGGCAGTGAGGAAGCTCCACAATTAAAAGCTAGTTGAATAATACAAAAAAGGGTGTATGTTTGGCAGAAATACCATTGTGCTCAATTGACATAACTTCTGTAGTCCTGCATTAGCTTGCTGAACCACATCAATGCAGAGAGAACTTTGCAATGATAGTACCTCAGTTCTGTAGTGCTTTACAGATTTCTAAATGTGTTCACACGTACAACTTAATTTGTTCTTCACTGTGTACTTGTGAAGCTGGTAAGATGGAGTGTCAGTGTCTGTTAGACAGATTGTGCCATAGTACTCAGGGCCTCACCTATAAATTCCCAGAAGCCTGGATGACAGGTCCTTTCTCCCCATGAGTGAAGCCCTGGGTCAGTGGAGTAAGGGCCCCAGGGCTGTACTGGGCGGTAGGAGAACCACAGCATGCACTGGGCTAGAGTTCTCTACCTGTGCCCCCTTACAACTTCTCTGAGCCAGCACCGACCTGCATCATCACTAGTGCTTTCTCTTCAGAATCACTTTAAAAGCATACATTTTTTTCTTATTCTCCCTTCTCTCTGGGTTATTTTAGAACGATATGCACAAGCAAAAGAGATCTACCAGGAAGCACTGAAGCAAGCAAAGCTCAAAAGAGATGAGGTTTCAATACAGCACATCAGGAAAGAATTGGCCGAGCTGTCCAGAAAAAGTAGACCTTTGACTTAATCAAGCTCTGAATCCCCTTTTGTTGTAGGAAATTTCCCAGTATCAGTGGCACCCAAATCAATGGCTTAAATGAGCGATTTTCAACCTGTTTGTTGCGACAATTTTTAAAACATGCAGTACCCAACTAGTCAGGGGCACTGACCTCTTTTCCCTTAGGTTGTTAAATAAAAAAAATTACAACAGCCAACACAACAGTAGCCATCCAGTGTGAATGAATCAAAATTATACCTATTACTTTGTCAGATTGGCAAAAAATATATTTTTTTGGTGTGCTGCAGAATTTTCATATTTAGTTTATGTGCCACGAGATGGAGTTGAAAATCACTGGCTTAAACCCTTTGTCCTTGATCCTCAAGTGTCCTCAGCTTGGCCTCTGTGCAGGACAGGTTAAACACTGCACCTCCGCTTGTTTTTTACAGGAAAAGCAACTTTCACACCTGACTTTGACTTCTAAAGATGTCAAGTAATTTTTCAGTGTAGCATACTTAGGTGCTCCATGCAGGTCTAATTGTAGATTAAGATGGGTCAGTTTCCCCTGGGTGGGTGTATAATTCACACAGGCATCTCTGCCATAAGAACAAATCACAGAGCAGCCACCTGCACCCAGAACCTCACCACAGGGTAGGCACTACCGCATTCCTGGGGTGCTGACGTGCACCATAGGCCCAGCAGGAGTCGCTGGCCTGGACCCGACTCCTGGCTTTGGAATGGGGTCTCGGTACCCTCATTTGTAAAGTAAAGGACAAAAGAGATTCTTTCTTGGCCACGGGAGAAGGTATTTGGTCAAATGATCTAAATGAATAGATTGCTGTGTTGAAAGAACTCTATCATTTTTCCTCAGACTAGAAAGTGTATACAGATACTCTTCAACTCATCATGAGTTATGTCCTGATAAACCTGTCATAAATTGAAAATACCCTAAGTCAAAAACACATTTAATATGCACCAGCCGGGTGGCTCAGTTGGCTGGAGTGTTGTCTCACGCACCCAAGTGTGCGGATTCCATTCCAGGTCAGGGCACATACCTGGGCTGCAGGTTCCATCCCCAGTTGAGGAGCTTTCAGGAGGCAACCAATCGAAGTTTCTCTTTCTGTCTCCCTTCCTCTCTAAAATCAATAAACATATCCTCGGGTGAAGGTTTAAAAACAAGTATTAAATACACCTAACCTAGTAAATAGTTTACCCCGCCAGTTTCTACTGAGTACCTATCACTTTTGCACCTTCGTAAAATTGAAAAATTGTTAAGTCAAACCACTGAAAGTCCGACTGTCTAAATACAAGATGCATAGATGGGTGTTTTACCTTGCAAAGACCTGGTGGCCTCGGGGAAGGCAGTTTTTCTTCGCACCGTGAAGGAACACTTGTTACTGGTATGCCTTTGGGGTTGGGTTATGAGTGGGAATGATAAACTATATTTTTGGTTCCTATGTACATACTGGAAGAATCCTTTCATAATAAATTACTCTACAACAATATTGTACATATGCCGTAATTTTTGAGTTGCTCATAAAAAGTAACTTACTGGAGTTAATAAAAATAAAATACTAAGGTTCAAACCATTAGAGATTTGACTAAAGCTAGAATTTTGTATTTTGCAGATGTAAGCTTCTTCTCACTTTAAGCTCATCTATTCTTGACCAGCCAGCTAATTCCTTTAGTTAAGTCTTAACTCAGAGATAAAGTGTAGTATAAAGCAGACTAGGTTTCAGTGTAGCCCATTCTTAACTTATTGATGATTTAAAAAAATTACTGTCAACTACTCACCTTCTGCATTGGGAACATTTTTACCTTTTCACAATTGCAGGGGTTACTGGAAGTTAGGTTTTTCACTTCAGGTTTTATTAAGAATTTTTGATACTCCACAATGATTCAACTCATGGACCTGGTGCTGGAAAAACTAGTTTTCAGAAAGATGGTCGCTTCCTGTGGGTATTCTCATTCTAGAGTGTTCAGGGCATGCTTTTATTTTTTAATGTTTTTTATTGACTTCAGAGAGGAAGAGAGAGGGAGAGAGAAACATCAATGATGAGAGAGAATCACTGATCGGCTGCCTTCTGCATGCCCCCTACTGGGGATCGAGCCTGCAACCTGGGCATGTGCCCTTGAATGGAATCAAACCTGGACCCTTCAGGCTGATGCTCTACCCACTGAGCCAAACCAGCTAGGGCGTGTGTTTAAAATAGGATCACTCAGCATACCAAAATGAAAGCTTATGAAACCTCCCGTTACAAACATGCTCTGGAAGTTGGGCTGTCAGAATACTTTCATGGAGGGTATTAGGAAAATCTGGTGCTGCAAAATCATGCGACATCAGAAAAAGTAGACCTTTGACTTAATCAAGCTCTGAATCCCTTTTTGTTGTAGGAAATTTCCCAGTATCAGTGGCACCCAAATCAATGGCTTAAATGAGCGATTTTCAGCCTGTTTGTTGCAAGAATTTTTAAAATATGCGGTACCCGACTAGTCAGGGGCACTGACCTCTTTTCCCTTAGGTTGTTAAATAAAAAAAGTTACAACAGCCAACACAACAGTAGCCGTCCAGTGTGAATGAATCAAAATTATACCTATTACTTTGTCAGATTGGCAAAAAATACTTCAGAACACTGAGATCTCAGCCTGCAGGGAGCGTTACACCTGGTTTACAGCCAACTTCAAGTCATCGGTCACTCAGTGCTGTGCTGGCCACCTCCAGTCATGCTGAGGCGGACTCTAGCCTCCAGATTTGCTCCTTAGGTAAGGCATGTGAGAATTCGGAAATCTCCTCTGGGTGAAGGCAGATGAAGGAAACACATGCACTGTGACAAGGATGGGGTGAGGGATAGTAGCTGCTCACTGCGGGGGTTAGGTGGGGCTGCAAAATGACAAGTTAGGCTCTGATGTATTCTCAGAAACTATTCTGACTTGGAATAGCTTAAGACCTTCAAGGTCATAGGGAAATACCATCATAATCTCGTTTGGGTCAGTTGACAATGTAAATTATTAATGACAGTACCTAAAAAACCAAAAAAACAGAACACTGTTAAGTAGAACATTCAGTTATTTTCTCATTCACATTAAATTGTGTAGGATATATTTATAATAAAGTGAAACCAACTTTCCACATAGTAGAAATCTGATCACTAAACCTGACCTAAGGTTTATTTTGAGGACCTCAGGTATACGAGAGTGGGATAGCAACAGGAGTGAAGGCTTTCACTTCAGACAAACAGGAGTTCATGGCCTGTCTTTGTTGCCTATTTAACTATACGGGCTAGGTAGGAACATGTGTCCTTATCTATAAATAGGGTTGGACAGCAGTGCTAAGGGTGATGTGAAGGCCTTGATCACACATGAAACGCTTCATTACAAAGAAGGTCGTCAGTGGTTATCAGATCTGCTTTCCTTAGAGGCTTCAGTACTTTTGTAAAAAGTTGAGGTCTACTTAAAAGTCTGTGAAGTGCAGATTTCTACCATCCTGAGACTACTCCCCTTTGTAATAGTGGCATCTCCCCAAGCTGCTCAGCATCTAAATGCGGCAGAAGGATGATGCAATAACTATGCCTAAGTTGTATGAAAAAATCTTAAAAATTCAAAAAACAATTATTAATGAAGGAAAAACTGACCCTTCAGTACCATAATCAGTTTAAAATTCAGTCTTAGGTTATTTGCTCCTTGAGATTCAGAGACGTGAGAACATTCAACGACAAACCCTTGCCCACAGGGAATCAAGTGGGAGGAAGCACTAGCGCAGAGAGAAGGGAAGGACCGTGTGTTCACCGCTAAGGTCAGTACATGCAGCACAAAGCAATCTAGAAGCCCAAGGTGCTACACAAATCCTATCTTCTAACTCAGCCGGTAATATACATCGAACTCAGTACAATTATAAGTGTTTCCTTTGAGTCCTGAGAGAGCAAGAGCCTTAAATCACAACCTACTGTGCCTATGGACAGGGCAGTCAAATTTATTTCGGAAGGAAAGCTCTGGTGCTGCATCCAGTGCAGCAGAAAAGAACACTCGGGGCAGTTAGATGCCCGGTGCGCACAACAGCGAGGCGCGCCGCAAAAAAGCCTTTGAAATGTTAAAAACAACTGGAACATACCCATGCAGTAATATTGCTTCAGTGCTCCTAATTAAAAAATTTCTAAGCCTGCCTGGAAATTTACAGTATGGCAGAATTTTGTTTCTTCTATCTTGACCTTAACACATTAATATACAGATTTCACAACAGGGTCTGTGTTAAAAATCTAAACATTTCCACAAGATTTTAAATATCACCTGGAACCTGAATTTAGAGGAAACAATAGGATAAAAGTACAATGCCCGTGACAGCCAACATTACACGCTGGGCTGTATGAGGTTGTTTAGAAGGCCAGGGTTAAAAAGATAGACGAGAAGGTTTTAAAAAGTCACCCCCGAAGTTGATGCTCTGAGTTCAACACAAGTCCACCAGGTACTACAGTAAAGGGCAACACTGCAAAAAGATCATCTATTTACAGAAGAGTGATTTAAAGACATTATGGTTTTCTTTACAGATGTAAGAATAAGAATTGTCCACTTTTAAAAAATTCTACATTCCAACCTTCCACTATTATTATAATCCACCGAACTGCTCGTATCAAAGGCAGTTCTCCCCCATTTGACTCTGCAGTTCCATCATTTCTTCCTCATCCGTGGTCCAGGCTCTCCTGAAAAGTCTCTGAGCATAAGTCATGGGAAGGCAGGTTTTTACCTGCAGTTAAAAATAAAACCACCAAAAACTAGAGATCCCTCCTCCACGCATGGTCCCACCCAGATCCCTCTTCTGTGCAGCTCAGTCATCACTGTCCGACAGCGTCTCATACTGCGCTGAGAGCAGCGGGGCCGGCTCTCGCTCCCAGATCCTATTCTGCTGGTGAGGAGTTGCTTGGTTCACAGAGGCGGCGGCGCATGCGATCGGGGTTGGTGGCGTGCTGCTGAGCATCCGCATAGTCAGAGGGTTATAAGGAAACTGAGTTGAGCCTGGCAAAAGAAAAATTAGGTGTTCACTGTCATGAGCATAGTCACTGTTTTCACATGATGGAGGCGGCCAGGATTATACTAAAATGATCTTGTAAAACTAAGCAAAAGGAAACCACACAGAGGGCCAAGCTTCCCCACTGGACTGTAGCCAGTGATAATGCAGCAGTCTAGAAAGGTCAAACATGAATACACACGTGAGGTGAGGGTTGCTGAGTCCAGAAATGAAAGCTCAGGCCTGGATTTTAAGTCTAGAACTAGGTGTTTCCAGAGAATATAAACAGAACTTCTGGATACGAAACGAAGCTCTAACCAAAGGAGTCTGGTTACTCCCAGAACTTCCTGACTCTTACAGTCAGGGACACAGTTCCCACAGGAGGAGGGGAGAAGTACCCAGGAATTTGCTAGGTCACGGGCAGCACGATGAGTGTCATCTGCTGGATCACACTGGGCAGATTTATGAATGTACAAGATTTAGAAGAGGGATACACAAATCTAATGATAGCACTGCTACCTTTTGTCAGTTTCTAAATTATCTTATTGTCCCCAGAAAGTCTCCTACAGATTAAGAACCTCTAACAGAAAGCATACCATTTTATTAAGTAATTTCATGAATGGTTTAATAATTCCTTCCCTAAGAGAGATTTGAGGACAATCACTGATCTAGGCAAGTCTTCAAACTAGTACATAAGGAGGCAAGTCTTCAAACTAGTACATAAGGACTTCACG
The DNA here is from genome assembly GCF_000147115.1 of Myotis lucifugus. Taxonomy (NCBI): domain Eukaryota; kingdom Metazoa; phylum Chordata; class Mammalia; order Chiroptera; family Vespertilionidae; genus Myotis; species Myotis lucifugus. The sequence continues at coordinate 388,907 of NW_005871403.1, read as the reverse complement.
TCTGGTGTGAGAATTTTAGGAATCTGGTGAGGAGTTGCTTGGTTCACAGGGGAGGGCACAATGTACATGTCCTCAGGGGAGGGCACCTTTCAGAGTTTCCCACTGACATCTGTACATTAACACCTAAGGAAAGGGTGGCTTATAATTCTCTGAAACTTAATCCATAGCAAACATCCCAGTTTTGTTTTTAAAAAAGGGTAAGTCTGTTTTCTAAAAGACACCATTATTAAGTCTTTTTAAAAAAGCAGCTTTCAAACGGGCACAAATGCTAGAGAACTGTTTTCATCTGTCTGTAGGGACACAGTGCACCTAAAGGAGGGCGAGTGGCTTTTTATTTTTATTTTTTAAATATGTATTTTTATTGATTTTTTTTATTACAGAGAAGGGAGAGGGATAGAGAGTTAGAAACATCGATGAGAGAGAAACATCAATCAGCTGCCTCCTGCACACTCCCCACTGGGGACGTGCCCGCAACCAAGGTACATGCCCTTGACTGGAATTGAACCTGGGACCCTTCAGTCTGCAGGCCAATGCTCTATCCACTGAGCCAAACCGGTTAGGGCGGGCGAGTGTCTTTTTAAACTGCTCTTTCCATCTCTGACTTGGATACCCTAGTGTTCCCTAAGAACCCTGGAGGGATGTCGGGGAAAGGCTGCAGGTGAGGCTGCCGGGGGAGTGGCACTTCACATTTAGGTAGAGTTAATTCATGCAGAACTGAAACCACAGACACACTTGCTTTGCAAATGCCAACATAACATAGAAGGGCGGATGGATGAGAAATTTCCGCATAGCTCTTCCTCTGTTCATGGTAATCAGACCCTGTGTTACTGACATTTTTAAGGCTACATGTATTCAATTTCTATTCTGGAAAGAGAGCCTATTGATGACACAGTAATGGAAATATAGTTTTACAAGCAAAGTTTCTTATTTTAGAAATACTAACCAAGGCATTACTATAAGGACTTTAAGACTCATCTTCTAGCAGGCAGCCCCTCACCTGTAGAAGAGGGCCTGTCCTCCCAGGCCCACCCTGGCGTCTGCCGGTGGTACTCCCCCTCTGAATGCACCGAGGAGACTGAAGAGGGCCGCTCAGCTCCTAAGTAGCTTTGCCCAGGGACAGGAGATTTGGACTTCCTGCTGTTTGACTTGCTGATCAGCTTTGGTTTGCAAACTCCTCCTAAGGGTGAAATAAATTAATTGGTGATTATAGTAATTATGTTCTCAACTTCAAACCTACCAAGCCCTGGCCGTGTGCTTGGCTGGCTGGAGAGGTGTCCTGTGCACCAAAGGTCGCAGGTTCGATGTCTGATGGGGGCATGCTCATGTTTTGGGGTCGATCCCTGACTGGGGTGCATGTCAGAGGCAAGCGATCCATGCCCCCCTCCTGCAATCTCCCTTCCTCTCTCTGAAAATTCAATAAAAACATATCCCCAGGGAAGGATTAAATGCTAAAAACAACAACAAAAAACCAAACTAATCCTGCCAAAATGCTGATGGCTATATAATGCTAAGTGAAAAGTTGAGTGGTAGCATGAAGATCCCAGATTGTAGTATCCAATGGTAAAAATATTTAAAAGAAAGCCAGAATATACTTATGGCAACTAAAACAAAAAAGGGGTATGTCCTTATGCCATAAACTTAAAAACATGTAACGAAGAACTAAAACTTGTGGAACATCATTTCTTTCCTGGCCTGGAGCACAGAAACGGCTTAGGAAATCAAAGCAGGTTGACACAACTCTTAAATCCTCACTACCCCTCCCCCACCAACTCAGAAGCATGCAGAAGAGCTATTACACCACCCAAGGAGACGTGTCAAAGGGACAAAAACGCAGAACGGAACCCCTCCAGGGCACCACTGGACCTCAGCAGAAATTCCCAGGAGTGGGAAGCCCCAGCTGGGCTCCAACATAAAACATTAAAAGAGCTCAGAAGAGATCAGAGCCTAGGACTAGGTTGTCAGCATCTTCCTCGCCCAGCAGAACCACTTCATCCTGCCCCATGCCCTTCAGGGTACAGAAAAAAAGTGGGTACAAAGCAACTCCTATGCCTCCAACTATCTGGAAAGAAATGCAAGTCCTTGATGATAAGAGAATATATAATAGAACAAGGGGGAGAAGGTGCTTCGTACACTGAAGATAAACTTCAAAATACACGAAGCCAGTTTACAAAAGAAGCTCAGAGAAGAGATAATCCAAGAATGAGGTGAAAAGGCAGGAAACAAAATACCCAAGATGATAAGAGACATAACAAAAAGGGAATTATTAACACAAAGGAAAAATTTTTCAGAGATACAGGAAAAGCAACAGCAAGAGATCAAGATGATTAAAGTAATTAGAAGGTAACAGATATGGAAGACAAGACTATCCAGCAAGAAGATCATCATGTTTCTGGAATGGAAAGCCTAACAGAGAGAAAATAACTCAGCGGACCACTTAAATGAACATTCCTCTGAGTATAAAAATCTACCTGAAAATGCAACGCCCCTCCTGTGGTCAGGAAAATCTAATACAAAATGATGAATACTAACACATGCTGATAGTTAATTGAAACTGAGGAAAAAAAGGACTCTTCAGGCAGAAAAATTGTCACCTGCTAAAGAGGGCCAAGGTTGGGGGGCACATCTGGCCTTATTTCTTATATAACAATGAATGTCAGAAAAAAATAAGTCTATAGGATGTTTGGAGAAAAGTATGTGTTGAGAATATTATAACCTGCCCTAACCGGTTTGGCTCAGTGGATAGAGCGTCGGCCTGCGGACTCAAGGTTCCTGGGTTCGATTCTGGTCAAGGGCATGTACCTTGGTTGCGGGCACAACCCCAGTAGGGAGTGTGCAGGAGGCAGCTGATCGATGTTTCTAACTCTCTATCCCTCTCCCTTCCTCTCTGTAAAAAAAAATCAATAAAATATATATTTTTTTAAAAAGAGTATTATAACCTGCCAAGCTGTCATTTCAAAGATAAAGGCAACAAAAAGATATTCTCTAGCATGGAATTTCTTGGATGATAGCATCCTCTTTGAGAAAATGGAGTGTGAAAACCTCACCTAAAGAAATGCCTTAAAAATGGATGATACAACCAGGGTAATTATAATTGTGTAATAGTCACCAATGTTATAACCTTAAAATACACACTGAATGAATGAAAATCAAAGGTAAGAGCAGGAAGGGGAAGACAAAGCTCATCTTTCAGAGCAGGAAGTGAACCCCCATTGTCCTAAAATTAATATACTTAGGTAAAAACAATAAAAACCTCTAATCTCTAATCTTTTTCTTAACCTTAGTAAGATCTTTTCCTTGACAATAACAGAAAAATAAACCTGAACTAAACCTGAAATAATGCTGACCTTCAGGTAATTTTTTAAGAATAAGAGAAATTCTCAAAAGATTAAGAAAAAAAGTTACGGCTCAGTCGGTGTGGCTCAGTGGTTGACTGTTGACCTATGAACCAGGAGATCATGGTTTAATTCCCGGTCAGGGCGCATGCCCAGAGGCAGCCGGTCAATGATTCTCTCTCATCATTGATGTTTCTCTCTCTCCCTCTCCCTTCCTCTCTGAAATAAAAATATATTTTAAAAAAGGTACAAATAAACATTAAAAGCTGAGTGTCACTCGTTTGTGTGTGCTTGCTTTAATAGGATGTACACGATGATTTCATTATTTTCCCTTTTATGTGTGTCCATCCAGTGACATGTCCGCAATGATGCTCATTCCTCAAAGAACACTAGCTTTCTGGGTAATGTGATCTCTAAAGGTTTTTTTTCCTTCTTACTTTTTTCTATGGTATAAAATTCTTTTATGATAAACTATCATTTTTATTACAATAGTAAGTCACTTTTGTTCAAAAGCAGAATATGAAATTGCACTTGTGTTATAACTATAATGTATGCACACAGATAAGGACTAGATGCAAACAAAAATAAAAACAGCTATGCTGGAGGGTGACACTCTGGGAAAAATTTTGTCTTTATTTTTGTTCATGTGACTAAAATGTCTGAGCAGGATAAAAAATTATTTTAAGTAACTAAAACCCTCAGAGGTTATTCTGCACATGTAAATGAAATCTCTTAGTGATGCATCAGAACTTGGGGAATAAATTGGCTTTTCCTTGGGAAAGAAAGAGAAGGGCACTAAAATGCAAACCTTACCTGAATGAGGCGATGGGTCCCCTTCTTCTCTCCGCATCTCTCCACTGGTCACAACTGAGGTGCTGGCACCACCGGGCACCACTCCCACAGGCTGGGACATGACAACACCATGGTCCTCAACCTTGTCATCAAAGCTTCCCATGAGAGCCTTCCTGATAATATCTTCTAGACCAAGATTACTGGCAGGATCAGCGAAAGAATGACCCCTAGAGCTAATTGAGCCTGAAAGAGACACACACAACATTCTGCTTATTTCTGAGATCCATCGGGAAACAGAAATGAACAGATTACACACAGTCCTTCAGTTCACTGAGTACACCACTAAGAGCCCACACAAAGACCATCTAAATCCACCAATAACTCAAGGAAATGTGTTTTTCTTGGCTAAATGACTGTCACCCACTTGTGCTTAAGTTACTAAGACAGTTTTCTTCTCTTTCGTTTCCTAGGTTCTATGCTGTTCTTTAATCGTTTTCTCTTTGTTCACTTATCTTTTCAACATGTATTTATTGAATCTCAATTCACTGTTTATTGCTATCTCCTTGATTAAATTACGAGCGGTTAATCATTTTTGTTAGTGAAGTAGTCCCCTAGGATGCAGTCCGTACTCCATACATATTTGTTGGATTGACTGCTATCATACCAATTTCATTGCAAATAATCTTACCTGAGGTAGTGACTGCTGGCAGGTTAAAGATCTCAGTTCCTGGCTGAGCAGCTGCTGTATTTAAATAAACATTCAAGTTAATTGAAATATGATAATCATGTACATCAAAAAATGATAGTCTCAAAAAAAATCCCACAATAAAATTGACTGTTTTCTTTTCCATGATCTCAACTTTATTTTTCACCCATTAATATAAAGTGAAAGAAATAATCTTTTTAAAGAAAGGAAATCAGGAAAATTTGGGGTGAGGTAGGAAAATCAAACAGGACCAATACAACACAGCAGAAGGAAAGAGACTGCACTGCTGGAGAAACACCAGCAGGAGAGGCGCTATCAGAATCGGAGTCCAGGCTTGCTGGAGAAGGAAGTGTGGCTTAGACGACTCTTGCAGATGGATGTCAACAAGCTTGAGGCAGCCTGAGATGAGATCCGGGCAAAGGCAGCTTAATGAGTAGTATGAAAAGGACGCTGTGTTTCCCTACCATGGTTAACTGGAAACTTTGTCAATTACCAGGATCAGACACACATTCTGCCTGGTGATTCTTTTCATTCCTGCTAACTACAATCTCTAATTTGTATAGTTTGAATGACAACAGCTGGGACAACCTGGGAACTACCTATAAAAAGCACTGTGCCAGAAACAAGGAATTTGGTAACATAAATGGTGTTTTTCATCATGTCCCCCAACTTCATGTAAACAACTGGAAAAAGAAAGAAGAATGTAAGAAGTGGGTGGCTAAACAAATGGTGTCCCGGAGAAGATTCTGGATGAGACCTTAGGAGGATGGATTCTTTCCAAGAGATGAAACCTATCTGTGAAGATGCGGGGAGGAAGGGTGCATGTGCCTAGAAATAAACTCGTCATCAGAGAGCTTTAAACTGGCAAGAGGGGAGACCTATCTTCAGAAAGAACTATAAAACAATAACTGAGGACAGTCAATTTACTAATGAGCCAGGTAAACACTCAACCTGAAATAACAAAGTGATAATAAATACAGCTTTGTAGTTTCACAAAAGTTTGTGAAACAGGACTCATTCATTCATTTTACAAGCATTTACTGAGCAATTATTTGATTGAATCATTAAAAAATCACCTTATTGATCAAAAATGGTCAGGTGAAAACAATTTCATGTCCTGTAGCCAGTGGCAATACTGTAGGATACTGGACATAAAAGGCACTTCTTTTACCTACTGAGCTTCCAGTTCAGTGAGAATCACGTGGGTAGCTTAGTAAAAGCACCAATTTCCTTCCTAGGCTCCTGTTATTCACATAGTGAAGGAGCAACCAGGAAGTTGTGATGGATACGATATGAAAGTTTGGACCTCCAACTTAAAACTGCTGATCTTTCTCAGTGATACTTCTTGGTCAGAACTGAATGTGCCTTGGAGTCCCATGAGGCTCCTGGCTCCTCAGTACCAGCGATTTTCAACTGGTGTGCCACTGCGGGACTTTCTAAAACATGCAACACCTGACTATTAGTCAGGGCACTGACTTCTTTTCCCTTACATTGTCAAATAAAAAATGACGACAGCCAACACAACAATAGCTGTTTGGTAGGAATGAATCAAAATCATACCTATTTTTTTTTTGTCAGATTGGCAAAAAGTATTTTTTGGTGTGCCGTAGAATTTTAATTAGTTTATGTGTGTCATGAGATCAAAAAAGCTGAAAATCGCTGCTTAATATAATTCCTTAATTGTCCCGTTCCACAATCAAACTGAGTTCTTGCAATAAAACAAAAATAACCCATACTTAAGCAATTTTGTTAGTTCTGTGGCCTTAACACATTAATACGTTTTATCTTCCATACTTGTTTCATTATACATTTTCAGAAAGTGGAGACCATCTGTCATTTCAAAAGCACTCAACGTAGTAGCTCAATAAGTAGTTAAATTAATGAATGAGAGAGCTACTCCTAAGGACAGTGGAAAACTTAAGGGAAGAAAACTATAAAGTGGACTTCTTTAATTCATATGGGGCATTTTCCTGTCGAGCATTCCTTTCCCACTGAAACACAACACAAAGACTGGAGAGGATGAGTGCAAACCATACACACATGAAACAATGCTTGGCTGCGCTAAGCCCGTATGTCTCCACGCTCCAACAGACTCATGGCTGGGTTCTGAGAGTCAGAAAACAAGGGCACCATATTTTTGCTGGTGACATTTGAGGAGCTGAAAATAACAGATGAAATGACTAAAGCTTGAAGACAGATTAATGTAATTATACTATTTTTTAAAAAGGAAAAAAGATACCTGTAAGCTGGTAGCAATCCTGGTCAACATTCTAAAAATATTGATCTTTTAGATGATTTTTTGCCACTTAAGATAATCTGCTAATTAAGAGCCAGGGTAAGTTCACAAATAATAAGTGGCAATGAGCTCATCCTTTTCCCCTTGGACATTCAGCCTTTACTAGTCACCAACTGTCACAGATGCAAACACACATCCACCTGGCAGTTTACTGTTCATACCCACAGTTTCTTTTAAGAGTCAGGAGACTAGATCCTAGATCACAGAAAAAAAGGAGACTGTGGTATACACAGAGTTCTGCAAGACATTCGACAAAGTTTCTATGTCACTGGATATACTTGAGGAAAAGTGGATAAGTAAGACTGAGCGATAGTATAAGGGAGTGTGCCAAACAACACAGTGTGAGGACGGTCCTGATTAATGATGCTTATCAACCCAGAGGAAAGGTTTGGGTGCCAGAGCTGTATCCTAGTGGATGTTTGCCAATGATCTCGGTAATCCTATATAATAATCCTATATAATAAAAGGGTAATATGCAAAATGACCCTAGCGGCAGAACGACCACTTGACCAGTCACTATGAGGCACACTGACCACCTCTCAGTCCCTTTCCCTGGCCGTCAGGCTCCGATCACCCGATGGCAAATGAGGAACCAGGGGTGGGTGGCGGGGGATGTGGGTGGTGCCAGGCCAAGGCCCCCACCCTGCTGGTCACACCACACACAGAGGGTGACTTGGGGCAGGGGCGGGGCCGGCGAGCAGGTGGGAACGGCCAACCTCTCGGTCCCTCCCCTGGCCAGCAGGCTCTGATTGCCTGATGGTGAACAGGAAACCAGGGGTGGGTGGTGGGGGGCGGGGCGTAGGGGGGGGCTTGCAGGCCTAGGGACTGTACCCGTGTACGAATTTCATGTGCTGGGCCTCTAGTGATGCTATAAGTACAGAACTAAGTGGGACCCACAGCCCCATTCCTTCCTTACTGATTATGTAACTTGCACCAGTTAATAAACCTCTGAGTCCCAGTTTTCTCAACTACAAAGTGGAGATAATATGTAGTAGCATGTAAGGTTGTTGAGAGGATTAAGTTAGTATGTATACATACATACAACATACACAGGTACATACATGCTTAGCGCAGTGTCAAGAGCATAGTAAGTGCTATAGCTATAACTTTCTACCATTATTATTGATGTGATTGTATTCCTAGCTGGTGGGTTTATCAGATCTGCAGATGGATGCTGAATGACTGGATTGAGGTCCAGAAAAAGCCAGAATGAAGAAAGCACAGATTGCATCACCCTGTACTTGGAGCCAGTTAACTGCACAAGGACAGCAAGGGGCAGGTATGAACCAAGAGCAGCACATCAAGGGACCTTGATATTTATATCGATACTAAGTGCGCTATAACTTCACAGTACACAGGTTGCTAAAAACCCTAATACAATCTTAGACTCTTAATAATGAGGACTCTCCGAGAACCTACTGAAAGGCTAAGCGAGAGAAAACGTCTCAGTGGAGAGCCACTGAGATGGGCCGTGTGAGGAACCACTGTGGATATTGACAGCGATGAGAATACTCAAAGGACATGACCTGTCTTCAAGTAGCTGAAGAGAGGTCAGGTAGAGACCAGTGGGCAAGAAACTATGGAATGCTAACCCAGCCCCAAATCAGAAAAAAGTTTCCTAGAATCAGCACTTATTAAAAGAGAAAATGGGTAGCTTCAGAATGCAGTAAGTTCTTGCTCCCTAATAGAAAAATCTTCATTCACTGGCAGACATTTGAGAAGGAACTTTAGATACATGCCTATAAGAGCCTAAACACAAGAATTACACAAGAGGCAACATTGGAGATATCATTATCAATGCGTGCTTTATTGGGGGTTTATGAAAGAAATCCCACTTACCCATATCAGAGTCACCTCCACCAGAGGAGTTCAACTTACGAAAAATCTCCTGCTTCTTTGATTTAACCATGGGTGACGTGTTTTCAAGCTTGGTGAAGAATGAAGGCAAGTAGCTTATACTCCCGGGTGAGCGGGAATCATTCCTGTTGGGAACACAGTTGTCTATTATTATCATGAACTCCTAACCTGGGGGACTTTCCTATCAATGATAACAACAGTCAGCGTATTTGGGAAAACTACTACCTCCCTGTTTGGTGTGTGGTTGGTTACAACCCTAACGAGCAACATGTGACCACAAGCCAGTTAGTACATCAGATTTGAGGACACAAAGATGAAATCATAAAATGAGGACTGGAATGGAGATCATCCAAAACAAGGATTCTTAACAAAGAATGAATAAGCAGCAAACATTAACAGAAAAACGAAGAACCAGCTCACGACGCTGTATGCATAACAGCACAAACACTGACATGTTTAGGTACCACATGAACTGTAAACTATTTTACTAGCAGAATTACTCTAAAGTACAATAAAATGATAATGAGTAGCACACTTGCCTATAAAATAGTAAGAGTTCAGACCTGAGCAATCAACATTGGACCTGAACAGAGTAACTACCTGTAGAAATTGCTGCGATCATTTCAGAGCCTCCTACCGGATGGGCTGCTTCCTGTAAAGGGTTTCATATTTCACTGGAAGCTTCCTACACAAACATTTAAAGACAAGTGTCTTCTAACAGCTCAAGATACCAGGATCTAACTGGAACCAGAGCTGGAGATAATAGTCTGGTCATGGGGTTCTTTCATTATCCAAACATGAGAACATGTCTGAAGCTACTATTTGCCAAGAAAGATGAATGAAGTGATAGAAAAATGAAATGTCCTAAAAAAAATACATAAACTTAGGAGAATACATAATTTCATCTAAAATCATTCCCTCTTCAAAAATGAATTTTCTTCCTCTCATTGAAAAGTACCAACATCTGTTTGTTTGCCTATGAATATCCTATATAATAAAACCCTAATATGCAAATTGACCAAATGGCGGAATGACCAGTTGCTATGACGTGCACTGACCACCAGGGGGCAAATGCTCAATGCAGGAGCTGCCCACTAGTGGTCAGTGCGCTTGCCAGCTGTGAACCCAGCTTCTGGGGGAGGGGTCCTGGACTGCGAGAGGGTGCAGGCCAGGCTGAGGAATACCCCGCCCCCCCATTCGTGCACTGGGCCTCTAGTGTATTGTAAGTAAATAACTTACAACACACTGAAAGAAATGCACTAACAGTCTGGAGTGAGAAGACCTTGGTTTAAACCAGGCTCCCCCTCTTCCTTGATTTGACAGTGGGCAGATCATGTATTCACCCTCTAAGGGCCCCAGTGGAAGGTGTCACAGGGTGACGTGGCAGGAAATGAGATGAGTAGTAAAAGCCTGATCATAAAGGAACCCAAAGGCCATGCTAATGAATTAGTGCTTGCCTCCGAGTTTTATTTTTAAAAAACATATTTTTATTGATTTCAGAGAGGAAGGGAGAGTGAGAGAGAGAAACATCAATGAAGAGAGAGAATCATTGAGTGGCTGCCTCCTACCGCCCCTCCCCCTCCCGCCCCCCGCACCAGGGATCGAACTAGCAACCAGGAATCGAACCATGACCTTCTGGTTCATAGGTCAACGCTCAACCACTGAGTGGGCTGCCTCTGTGAGTTTTAGACAAATCACTCTGCAGAAGTGGACTGGAGAGGCACCAAATCAAAGATGTCTAATCCAAATGGGAGTTCCAGTAATCCACAGGGCTGAGTTACGGTCAGAAGTAGCTAAGAAAAAATAATGGAAAGCAGTCTGGCACAGGTGCTCATCCTTAACTTCCCTCCATATGCAGTCTGCAAGGCTTGTACATGGTAAGCACTCAAATGGTGGTTAAATTCAGTAGGTGACCACACAGACATCACGGTTTAAAAGAAAGATCCAAAAGGACTTAATTTTAAGAAGAATAATGAACAATTTTTTTTCTATAACTTACGTAAGTATAACAATTCTTTCATTAAAATCTATTAGTATTAGGTCTTCTCCTGACATACAACCCCAAAGAGAAGGCACTGACTTTAAGGAAGATGGAAAGGCACTGAACACCCACAGACACATTCATGAATGGGCGCTGCCAGTGAGGAAGTGCCTGCTGCTCACCTCTGCTCTGCGGGCTCCGCTCCTCGCTGAGACAGTAGCAGCATGCTGTCCTGCTTCTCATGCACAACTGGAACCTGGGGCGGGGAGATGGGTTCGTAGGGCTCTGAAGAGACATGACTCCTCTCTGGGGATTTTCCAGGCCTAATAGTGTAACATATAAAATATTAGATTGTGCTCCTAGGGCTCACCTACAGTTCACCTACAGCTTACTCTCAACAAAAACTAGTCAACTCATTACTTCATTCAGCAGAAAAGGAACAAAAGTTGCCAATTTATACCAGAAAAAAGAGTTTCCTTAGGTATTCACTATATACACGGTTATAAAAAAAAGTCTTTTACTGCTGGATTATCCATGCATGCCGGCCGGACTTGGGAATCGCATCACAAACAGCACAAGGGACAGACAGCAGCCGAGGCTCTGGCAGGAGGTCCGTCCGTGCTTCGGCATCAGTCCCACATCCACCCAGAGCCAGCTCCTGGTGGCCCTCAGGGGTTTACTGCTGACTTTGAGTCATGTCCTCCCAGGTCTTTCCCCATTCAGTGAACAGATAAAGGACTTGAGCACTACACCGAAACCTAAGGAGTTTGTCCACCGAGTCAAGACAGGCTCCAGTCACAGCAGCTCAGAGACAAGCGGTCCTCCGAGACTTAATGTTCTTGCTTTGGATACCATGTTGGTGGGATAATGTGAGATAAATACACCAAAACAAGTTTTTGGCTTGGTGGTTATTCATATTAAGACATACCCAGGACCTTTAACATCTGCTTTTATTACTATTATAGTGAAGTTTAAATAAATAAATATATATAACTTATATATATATTACTTGTGATTTCCTTTCCCAATCAACCCTACCCAATTCTTATAGGTAGCCATTTTTTACCATTTTTCTTTTCTTTGATGGTTGGTTATGTCTAAAACTAAATAATCATACCTTTCTTGATTTATAAAACTTGAAACAGTATCTATCTACTGCCTTCCATGAAAGATAAAGAACTTACTACCTTTTCTATTTTGCTACCATTTTATTTTAAACTGTAAAACCAAGTATTTGACTAAAACCAATGAGAGAAGTGTAATAATTTTCATTCAAATGCACAGTTGTAGTAATGTAGGAATTACAAGTGAAAAAGTAAAATGAATTTTCTTTTCATAAATGTCACCAACTGCTCAAAGCCTGCTACACGATACTTTGCATCGAGAACGAGCCATGGCTAGGCTCTGCGAGCTTTACATTTTCCTTGGATAACTGAATTTCTTTTCTTTTGGTTAAAAGAGAATAAGAGTGTTTTCATCTTATCTTTAACATTTTTTTTAAATATTTTTATTGATTTTTTACAGAGAGGAAGAGAGAGGGATAGAGAGTCAGAAACATCGATGAGAGAGAAACATCGACCAGCCGCCTCCTGCACATCTCCCACTGGGGGTGTGCGCACAACCAACGCACATGCCCTTGACCGGAATCGAACCCGGGACCCCTCAGTCCGCAGGCCGACGCTCTATCCACTGAGCCAAACCGGTCTCGGCTCATCTTATCTTTAACATCATCCAGCTTCTTGACATGATTATGTCCGAGACTTGCTTCAAAACAATCTAGTTTGAGGACGGGCAAGTGGGGATAAAATAAAGCTGGCCCTACACTGGTGATTACTGAAGCTGGACAATGGGTACATGCATGCATATCACACTATTCTCTCTACTTTTGTATATGTTTGAAAAAATACCACAATAAGGGTGTGTTTTTTTTTAATGAAGACCATTCAGCTTAAATTATTTGTACTTCTTTCTTAATATATATATTTTTATTGATTTCAGAGAGGAGGGGAGAAGGAGAGATAGAAACATCAATAGTGAGAGAGAATCATTGATCAGCTGCCTCCTGCATGCCCCCTACTGGGGATTGAGCCCGCAACCTGGGAATGTGCCCTGACCTGCAATCGAAAGGTGACCTCCTGGTTCATAGGTCAACACTCAACTACTGAGCCATGCCAGCCGGGCTATTCGTATTTATGTTCTTTGCTAACTTGAGGGTTTGGCAGGCAGGTTGGAGAAGCACCTCTGCTACAAGTTGGGGAAAGACTCAGAACTTGGACAGAAAGGGTGGGAGTAAGGGCAGCAGAGAAGAAATGGCCTGTGAGGAGACCCCAAAAGCAACATGGCACGATCTGGTTGCCATAGACATTTCGAAATAAAAGACGGATCGTCGGCCTAATGTAGTTCTAGCAGGATGGAAAGCTTTAAAACCAGAACAAGTTCCACCTGATACCCTCGGCTCTCCCAGTGGACACATCAACAGATTCAGGGAAGCCCTCTGGAATTTCATCCTATGCTGGGTGCTGTCCCCACCTCACACAGAATGAAGGCCAAGATCATCCTCAGGTGAGGGTCATAGGGGCAATCAAAGGCCTCATGTGGAACTCACCACCACTGGTCCTCCAGAAATAAAGAGGGTAATTGCTTCAGTGGACACACAGAATGTGCCCTAATATAGCAGTCGCCAACCTTTCAGACCTCACGGACCACAGTGGTCCGCGGACCACCGGTTGGCGACTGCTGCCCTAATATATGGTTATCTTCAGAAACTGTCTGGCTCCCCAGTGCTAGAGGCAGCTATGGAGGCCAGACTGTAATGGTCAGCAAGTCCCCCTTGTTCTGTAAATTGGGTGCTCCCACCACCAGAAGTATGAGGTCTTCATCTCCCCAATCCCAAAAACATACTGGGCATTAACATCTTGCAAAGCCAGACTTTACAAACCTCTGTCAGGGAATTCGCCTTTAAGTACAAGTAAATCAGTACCAAGAGGCAATGCCAACTGGGAGCCGGTTAGTTTACTGGTCCCTTTAACAGACCAGTGTGGCCAGTAAAAAGCCTGATGGCTCTTAAAGAATGGACAGATTATGGAGAGCTAAATAAAGTAGTGTCCCCTATTCATATGGCTGTGCCTAATATTGCCACTATATTACATAATTTGGCTAGGGTTCTAGAAACACAGGCTATACTGGACCTCACCAATGTCTTTTTTTTGTTTTGTTCTCAATCCTTGCCCAAGGATATTTTCCCATTGATTTTTAGGGAGAGTGGAAGAGCGAGGGAAGGACAGAGAGAAATATCAATGTGAGAGAAACACATCGATTGGTTGCCTCCTGCACGAGCCCCGACCAGGGCCCAGGCTGGGGAGGAGCCTGCAACCAAGGTAAGTGCCCTTGACCAGAATCGAATCTGGGACCCTTTGGTCCGCATGCCAATGAGCCAAACCGGCGAGGGCTGGCCAATGTCTTTTTTAGCATGCCCCTGGCTGCTGGGTCCCAAGATCAATTTGCCTTTCCTGGGAGGGTCAACATGGACTATCCCAGTGCTTCCTCCAGGCTCTCTACATAGCTCCACCATATTCAATGGACTGGTGACCATGGTTTGTCACTGCCTTCTTTCCCAACCCCAGTGAAATGGGCCCGTGACATTGATGACATAAATGTTAATCTGTTAAGATTTGCCGATGCTGCAGAAAATCCTGTGTGCTTTACTGGACCACCTGCAACGAGATGATGGGCAGTGAATCCGCAGAAAATTCAAAGTCCAGGCACTGCTCTAGAGTTCTTGGGAGTTGTATGGTTGGGTAAGATCCACACCGTCCCTGAGGCCGTCATAGATAAAGTACAAGCCTACCCCACACCAAAAACCGTGAGAGGTACTGGGATACTGGTGAACATTCATACCCCACTTACAATGCCTTTGCCCAGACTCCTGCACTGAGTAAATGGCGTGACGACCCACAGCAGAGTCCATTGTCCAATGGCTCCCTGTCTTTAGAGATGCAACCACTATTAGGCCCATTGAATACACAGACCTGCCAAAGGCCCTGCTCCCATTTCCATGTTGGCCCTGTAACCTGTCAAACAGGAACAGGGGACATCTGAGCTGGAGCCTGGTACACCAAATGCTCGAGCCAGGGTAATCTACCCACTTGGAGGGCAGTTGTTATCCAACCATCCACTGACACTATCTGGATAGGAACAGGAACGAACCACAGTAGCCAAGTGGGCTAAAGAGCTGTGCGGTTAGTGATCACACATGAGCCCTGGCCACTAATCCTATGCACTGACAGTTGAGCTGTTTTAAAATGACTGAATCTATGGCTCTGACAATGGGAAAAGGAGGGGTGGATGATTATAAATAAACCTTTATGGGGGCCAAGAGATGTGGAAAAACATTTGGGCTCTCCTACAAGAGCCCAAGGCAGACCTCATTGTACTGGTATTCCATGTCCCTGCCCATAGGGTATCTCCACCCCCAGGTAACCAGGAAGCACAAGTCTTGGCAAAAATATGCACTTTAGCAACTGACCTGTCAGCTGACATGGCGGACTGGTTACACCAGAGGAGTGGGCACTACAGTGACTCAATAGCATGGCACATATTTAAGGAGGCAAGGCTGCCTTTAAAATATAGTATCTGGCCCTGGCTGGTTTTGCTCAGTGTTCAGAGCATCAGTCCACACACTGAAGGGTCTCGGGTTCAATTTTTGGTCAAGGGCATGTACCTGGCTTGCAGGTTCGCTCCCCACCTCCGACTGGGGTGCATGCGAGAGGTAAACCAGTCGATGTGTCGATGTTTCTCCCTCTTTCACTCTCTCCCTCGCTCTCTTTAACCCTCCCCTTCCCTTCTACTCTCTCTGAAAAGCAATGGAAAAAATACCCACAGGTGGGGATTAACAAGAAAATACAGTGATCTGGTTGATGCAGTTGTGTCCTACCCTGTTTTTTCCAACAACACCCTGGACAACAACCACAAGAATCTAGGGCCGTCCACTAAAGCCCTCAATGGATAAGGGACTGGCACACTGACTACACAGGCCCTCTCCCCTTGAGTGAGGGCTCCAATATGCTCTGGTGTGTGTCCACACTGACTGGTTTAACTCAGGCCCTCTCATGTGAGCGAGCTAATCAAGTTGCCACTGTAAAGGGACTAGAAAAGTTAAGCACTATGTATGGGCACTCCCATCGAATACATAGGGTCAAATTTCAAAGGCCATGATGTACAGGAATGGGTACAAGAACAAAATATTAAATGGAAAGTACACCTCCCATAAAACCAGAGGCAGCCAGGCAGGTGGAATGAAACAAATGGTGTTCTTAAACAACAGATAAAGTTAGTGATTACAAAACCTACTTTGGCTGGGTGGGCAAAGATAAGGACCTTCCCAGGCGTTAACACATTTAAATGCTCAACCCGTGGGGCCTATTGCCCTATATACCAGATTAGGAACTCAGGCTGAAACACCTAATACAGTAAACGCATGAAAAACAAAGGATGTAGCAATAGTCCCGATGCTTGAAATGGATCAACAGCTATGATACTAAGGACACTGAGCCCTATTGTCCCTGGGAAGGGGACCGCTTACTGGAATTTGTAGTGGGACGTCCCACCCAGATAGATCAGTTCCTTCACACCCACTGGTGGGGAGAAACCCCTCAACCTCGGGCAGGATCCTGTTATTCTAATGCAATCAGAACCTGTGGAGACACACTAGATATGGACTGAGCCATGCACCATTAAAACGGGAGAAAATAGGGGCCCTGGTCTGGTATATCCCCCCCTATTCACCTCTTTACATCAGAGAGCACCTCCCCATGACAGATAGCACCACCTCCCCTGGCCAACATGTAGAGTTTACAGAGCCTTGCCAAGTTCCCAAGGCTGGGGCACATTAACATCTAAGTTCAGGCTAAAAGTATAATGCTTATAGAAGACGACCTCCCAACTCAAGTCCCAACTAAATATTTGTCTTTCTGACCTTACACTTCTGCTATTCCTGTGGCATGGAGTTACAGCATTTTATTTTTAATACCAGATGAGTCTGCCAAATTCTCCTCTTTACTATTACCCACATTAAAAACCAAGTGAACGCTTTGAGTGACCTACCCACAAGCTGAGGAGACTATTAACACATTGGCTTGGATGTTGGGGGGCATGGTAGAAAAAACTGTTACTAACACTTGGAGTATTTCTTTTAATTTGCCTTTTTTCTTGTATGTGGCTATATTGTGGCTGTAGGCTATGTCTCCAATGTGTCCAAATTGGCAACCAAGCAAGCTACTTCCATGTTAAAACCTCTGTTGACCACTTAGGGTACATCGTGGAAGAGGGGTGCATGAGATTATAAGAGCCAGCTTCGAGGAGTGGAGTGTGAAGGAGAGGCTGTCCTAAGGCATGGCCTGCTGCCTGACCTGTGAGCTGGAACCAAGATGAGGGGAGTTGGGGGGTGGGGAGGAGAGATTGCTTCTCTCAAACCTCCATTGGAAACTGTCTGCTCATAATCAATGTTTGCTCTGATATAAACCAGTACCCCTCCTTGCCTCCTACAACATGCTGGGACCTGGAACAAGCCATTGTCCTGACCTGGTCGAGCATGTGCTGTCCCATAGCACTCATGTGACTATCCCCCACTTCACCCTATGTAATTCTCTGGCACTTGCCAAGCAGTACAAGAATCCACTTCATCTTGCAGACAGCCAGCACATGCTTTGTACACAAGTTTCCCTTAAAAAACTCTACTAATTACCAAACTGGAATGGTCAGCCTCTTTCTTTGGTCTTTTCCTGCCCTCTGCTTACAGAGGTAGATTTTCAGTCCTAGGACCTTCCTCTGGGTCTGCATGTACTAACAACACTGGGTAAGAAAAAGTGCTCTTTACGAGATGGCCCTGTCATATCAAATGTGTTAGCTCTCATGGCCTCATTTTCAGTATTTAATGCCAGCTTCCTAAACATCTGTTGCTGCTAACTCAATAGAAACCACTGAGAGAGAAAAATGATCCCAAGTATCCCTACATTACTACCAAACTACACATTCTTCATAACTACCTTTGCAAACCCACAAACAGAATGTAGCAATCAACTTCTGAATACACATTAAAAATATATAGTATCAATTGCCCAATCAGTGGACATTCCAAGAGTAAAAGAGAAAAAACCCTCATTTCTAAGAAATGAAGGTAAATAAACATCAGATGTAAGAAATGAATGCCCTATCTTATAGATATATTAAAGTAGTCTTACTGTTGGGAAATTTCCATATGTTGTGAAATAAAGACCATACCTTCCCCTGGATTTGTCCACAAGATTTTCTGGAGAGACCCTTGAACCTGGTCTTTGGTGGTGGACAGACTGAGACTGGGATTCTGGGCTGTAATGATTTGATGTTTTAGTCCTCACAGGTGTAGACACCAAAGCAGATGGTGAATTTTGGAATGTTGAAGTGGAAGGCTGCTGGGGAGGCTGGGAGGAAACTTGATTTCTAGCAAAATCTTGTGTGATAATTTGCTGTGAATAAGAAAAAAAATTAATTAAATTCACTGAGTACTTGGGAAAAAAATGTAGCAGTGAAAAACCTAGACATCATTACTGTGATTCTATGTGAAATGTGCCTTCTTTATGATAAAAATAAGGAAAATTAATAATAATAAAAAACTTACACAGATGTGATCAGCAAGTGTGATGAGTCTGTGGGTCCTGGGCACTTGCCCCTCAGCCTGTGAAGTGGGGGGCAGCTGCTGCTGCGGAGACGGTGACTCCTGCTGGGGTCGATAGTGATGTAATGGTCCTTCATACTGTCTGGCTTCAGCTGATAGAGGAAAGACAGATGTCTTACACCTTATCAAAGATCAAACAAAACTCAGAGGAACACTTAAAGGGATGTAGTACATATCTCTAAACAAAATTCATATCTTAATTTTGAAGAAAAATATTTATTTACTGAATAAATAATCTAAAGGACTAATATAAAATAAAAATTGAAATCGTAAGTGAGCAAAACAAAATTAATACCAACTATTTACTATATCATTAAAATATAATAAGCAAATGAATTATCAAATAATAGCTTAAAATAGTTTTTCATTAATGTAGATTACTCTAAAACAAAACCAATAAAACAAATTTTTTCTTATGCTCTGGACAGACAACTAGAAGCAAATGATAAATGCAAATATGAAAACATATAAACTGGTGGCTAAAAAAGACATACTTTCTGCTTGATTTGCCTTCACAACCTCTGGCTGATAGGCCTGTGGTTTCTCTGGAGGTGGTGCGGGGGAGCTGGCAGGGCTTATCACCTCAATAGCATCGCCAGGTGTTTCATACCGGTGAGAAGATACTTCAAGAGAAAAAAAGAATCTTATTTTAAAACTAACCCTATGAAAAGTTTCAGAAGTCCAAGTTCTTCAAATCTATTTGCATATTTTCATTTTTTATTCTCAGAAATGTTCACCCAGATTAGTGATAAAAAAATAATGAGCTCAATGGATCATAATTGCTTCCTCGGTGTTCCTAATCTTGGTAGGAATTTTGGGCTCTAAGACCATTAGGTGAGGCAGAATAAAGAACAGATTTGTGACATTCTCCTAGGAGCTGGAAAAGAAAATCACCAGGAAACAAACACTCATTAGAACAAATTTAACAAATGAGAGAGTAGATCTCAACAGTTCACTGTTTCCAATAACTTTAATTCTATGGGGCAGTCAGCTCAGCTTGTAGAAAAACTTTGAGGTTACAAAGCTGCTTCATTACCATGATTTTAAAGCTACAGATTAAGTAACACGATATACTTATTTTCTCAAATCACTGTAGTATTGTTGACAGAAATTACTCCAATTTTTTTGCACCATGTCACATTGTGAAGATGAACAGAAATGGTAGGGAATGTGTGAAGGGAGGCCAATCACTCCCTTGGCAGAGAGGGAGCATGTCCGCACCAGAGAAGGGCCCCTGAGATGTGGCTCCTCATCTATGCAGTAGGGGTCCAGGCAGCTTGTCGAGTCCTGCCATGGCCTCAGAGCTGAGAATGGGGGAGAGGCAGATGTGACCTCCTACTTGGGAACCTTCTGACTTCTGAGTGCTCTTGGCATCTGCATACTGTACTAAGGAACCTGAGAAAACTGCCAGAGGCCCAAAGGATGTATGATCTTGGAATGATCAGCAAGTGTGACCAGTCAATGGGCCCTGGACACTGTACACAGATGGGAATGAATGCTCCTCCCAGGCCCCTGCCTGCTCCTCCAGTGCTCATCTGCAGCACAGCCCTTTCCTCCGACCCTTGCCAGGCCGTGGGAGTTACAGTTGCCTAAGTGCCAGGATACTCAGGAGAACAGGAACCTGGTAATTGGGATGAAAATTATCTTTGGGGAACAAAAATAAATCACTATACTTGCGACTTTTTATACACACTGGTACATATCACACGGTTTATGAGCCCACATCCTAACTCTGCTAACCACATCAAGCTAGTCAACAGAAACCTAATGCAACTGTGTCCATTTTGCTCTGAAAGCCTGAAGGGTGGGTGAAGGTTGTGCTTCACCTGAAGAGGGGAGGCTCTGACAGAAAAACTGAAAGCTACACTGAATAACAATAGCTAGTGGGCTTCATGAAAGTAATTTCCCTAATTAGAAAAAAACAAAACAAAGCAAAGCAAAAAACACCACACTCAGAAACACCAACACTCAGAAAAGAAGCCAGACTTTCTATTTTCAGACCTTTTGAAAGTCAAACTCCCGGAGCGAGGTTTGGTTTGTGCGTACTGAAAAGAAGTTCCCGGTGATTAGAGAACTGTGTGTGATGGCATTCAAAAAGCCACAGGTGGTCACCACGTGTGCGGGGACTTCCCTCCAAAGGGCCTATTCGTGGAACTGCAGAGCTTCCTCAGCACGTACAATACTACTGTGTGAATTTCCCTAATCCCAGGCCAAAGGAAGTCTCTGTCTACACAACTACCAAACTGCCCCCATCTCTCCAAAAACTGCAGGAATGGAGGAGATATTAACCCAAACAAATCAAAATCAGGCATGGAGGTAAAAATAATTGCACGCTGCATACTGATGCACCAGAAATCCTATTTTTTCCCATTATCTCCAAATCTACTCAATTTCATTAATGAAAACAACAGAGAGATGGCTATATATGGTTAAATTACTTCAAATATTTGCAGATGTTTGTGTAAAAACCTGTTTGTTCCTTCAGGAATTTTATAAAGAATTTAGGCAATAGTTAAAAATAAATTTAAAGTAACTTATCCAGCATTTTACTGTGGATTTGTGAATTCTTACAGACCTACAAAGTAGACATCAAAGTGACCAGACTTCATCAAAATCCACTTGCAGCCTACCAAAGACCAACACTAAGGCGGCCTCCCTTGTAAGAGGCTTTGGGGTATCAGCCTAAATACTGAGCCATATCCCAGAAAGCACTGCTTGAGGAATTAGGCCTCAGCAGCACAGAGCTGAATGACACATCTATCACCGTTCAGATGTCTGAAAATGTCAATAAGCTCTGCCCTTGGCCTATCTACTTTCCAACCTTAATAAAGAGCATAATTTTCTCATGCAAGATAACTTGAAAGGTATCCATAAGAAATGCTGACATTTAAGTAACCATAAAAACAGCAGAAGAGACATTATTGCACTACTAACCCACAAAACCTTTCTATTACATTTACTATCAAGATCAGGATTTTCTTTATGCCATATTGTTCTGCGTTGCCTAAGGAATAAAGTAATCTTTACTCAGATATCACATTGCAAAACTCAGATGGAGATACATACAGCTACTAGAAGAGTCTGAGCTTTGAGAGCCACGTTCCCTCGCATCCTTGTCCGAGGCAATTTGCCGGGTGATGATCACGTCTATGAAGTTAGCTGCAGTAATGGTAGTCTTCCCTCGGGTCCTTAGCTCTTCCTCATATCTGGATTTTGGAGGAGGCCCTTTATCTTTCCCAGCCTCAGAATAAACTACTGAAGAGTGAGGCTGGGGCTTGCCACTTGGAAAGGCTGAAGAAGTGTACAGACACTGAACAGGTCTCTTCTCCACCTCCAGGGTTTTCTGCTCTAGCTGCTGCTGTTCACTAACTGCTGCTGACCTGCTTCTCAAATTTTCTTCTAACCTGGCAGCTTCATGCTTACTCTCTTTTGTTTTGGAAACATCCATCTGGGGGGCAGAAGCTGCAGCATCCACAAGAGCAGCCAGGGCATCTGCAGCAGTGTTGTAGCGGGAGGTGGGCAGGCCTTGGCTTAGCGAAGGGCCCCCCGCAGGCAGTGGCCTGTAAATAAAACCAAACACAGCTGTGAAGGGTGGCTCTGTACTGGGGGTGGGGGAGGGGGGGGCGGGTGCAGTGGGGAGATGGAAGGACAAACTGCAACAACAACAAATGTTTAGTGGGTAGTAAATCAGTACTAAAATTACTGCAATCACATACTAAAAAGTGTGTATGCAAGAAAGTGGTGTTTTTTGTTTTTTTATTAAAAAAACCCAAAAAACAAAACTTACATGATTCGTAGCTGAGCACTTGGATCCAAAGGTGTAATTACACTGGTTCCATTGGTTCCCTGGAAAACACTGGGTCTCTGCTGCAATATGGTCTCCTGAGCTCTTACTGAAGGGGACGGGGAGCGAACATATCCATGACTGCCGGGTCGGCCAGGCTGTTCTGCGCCTTCAGGGGGCAGAAAAAACCCCCCCAAAAAAGGCAAGTCATAAGGAAGAAGCTAGAGACAGCAACATTTAGGGACTGTTCATTTCATAATATTCCTAAATAGGTAAAAGGAACATGAGATAAGAAATTGATATCCCACCTTCTGGCCTTTGTAGAAATTTGTTCTATAAGAGTTTCTTAATAAAGATGCAAGAAAACCACACTAGTAACATGAAACAAAAGCACCAGCTTTCATTTATTGTCCTTGCCATTTGGGACAAGTTTCTATCTTGATTCCAGAGAGAAACAAAAATAACACTGATAATGAAGTACAAATCAGATACATTCGTTTTTCAGCTTTTTCCTCAAACTCTGGTGTGTTTCTCATTTCCAAAATCAAATTCGGTTCAGCTTAATAAGGATCATAATGAAAGTAATATACTGCTGCTCCCCGGGTTTCAGGCAATTTCATTCACCCAGTTCTTCCTGCCCCTCCTTTCCTGCCTTCCACAAGTACCTGTTTCTCTCAGCAAACCCTCTTTTTATTTTTTAATCCTCACCTGAGGATATGTTTTTACTGCTTTTTTAAAGAGAGAGGGGGGGGAGAGAGAGACACACATCGATGGGAGAAACATTGATCAGTTGTCTTCTCGTACATGCCCCGACTGGGGATCAAACCCACAACCTTTTCGTGTAAAGGGCGATGTTCCAACAAAATGAGCCACTGGACAGAGCAGCAAGCCCTCTTTTGACATGAAATCATCTACACTGACCTTCCCAAAAGCGCAGCTCCACAAACTACACTTCTTCAATATTTGAGACTTTTTTTGTTCACCTAACCTTAGCTCTTGACTGGTCAAAACTATTTTACTCAGAAGCCCTCAAATTCCTGTTCTAATCACTTTCTTTTCTTCCACCTCTTGTTCTAAGCCCTCACTCTGACTTTCTTACTCTTTGTCCTCAGAAGAGCTAGCAGTCTCAGTATACACCCGTTCTCATAGCAGGTAGCACCTAGGGCAGCTTTTTTGGCAATTTTATCCCTTCTGATCTCACATCAGCTCATGTGATTGTTTCTATAGGTTATATTCCCAGGAGTGGAATTGCTATTTAAATTTTTATATCTCTGAAAAGGCTCTCCCCATCTCACTGCCACTTATAATGTATGAGAACCAGTGTTTCTTCAGACACTGCAACACAGGACATTATCAACCTATGAACTATGGAGAACAAAAATGGTATTTTATTGTGTTAAATCTGCATGTTATCCATCAGTGGGACCACAGATACTTTAAAAATATAGTTCCTGCTGAGGTTATATATCACTTGTACTTGGCTTCCTATACATATGTCTTCATATCTATGAACCTTTTACTTGGGCTGCTTCCAGCTCCAAGGAGCTCCCCAGCCAATATCTTCAGGGCCAACTGTAGCCACCAGGAGCCAAATCAAAACACCTTCATCATGAAAACTTCATTTTCCCGTTTAAAATTTATCTCGGCACCATTTCAACTTCTATAGCATTTTTAACTGTACACTTCCCGTAAGGTATGTAATTACTTTCTCTCTTGTAATTCTTGTTTGTCAGAACCTTAGCATCCCCACAATGTCAGACACAATGCCACTGTCGCAGTAGATTACAAACGAGTGTCCACAGAATGACAGAGCCACCCCACTCACTGGGCCGAAGGTAGAGGTCCGAGGAAGCTGCGGCGATCCGTTCCCGCTCCTTCTCCCGCTCCCTTTCACGCTCTCTTTCAGCACTCGCAGCGGCTGCAAGGTGTGTCGAGTGTCCTGTAAAACACATAAATCTGCAACTTAAAGACAAAAATATTAACCTATCAGGTACAATTCAATTTCAAAATTCTTAGCTGAAATTTTTTCAAAATGTTTCATATTTAAAATGTAGGAAGTTCATTTTATTATTCTTAGACGATAAATGGAGCCTAACACAAGTTACTTTAGGATATTTCTAGAGTACCTAGTGACAGGCAGGTAGCAATAGCAACTATTACTAAATATTAAATGAAAAACACAGACCATATGGGGGAAAAGTGCCCCAAATACCTCCAAAGGCTATGCTGTTAATCCTGGAGCGCATGGTCATATCAGAGAGGTATGTGAGTGTGTGGACTCTTACCTGGAGACATAGAAGCAGAGTTGTATGGCCTGGGAGGGAACGTAATCTGTGTACCAGGAATATAAGTGATTCTGTCCATGGGAGGAGTACTTGTTCCCCCTGGGTGAGGCACTAAAATTGCTGGAGGCATATTGGTCAGATCAATGATTCCTGCTCAAAAGACAAATACAATAAAATTATCTTAAGTATTATTCTAAAGATACAGAACTACACATGGCTTTGTTGTTGTTGTTTATCTCTATAACCCAATGATACACTGTGTTCAGTACAAATAAAGATGTTTAAGAACTTCATCACTTTGTAAGACTTTCTTTGAATCTAGAGAAGGATATGAAATACTCTGCCCCACATGGACTTATGAGACAGAAAACTAGTAAAACAATGACTTCAATATCTAGCACAATGACTTGGTTTACTTATTTTAGTGTTCACCAAAATACCCTGTCTCAATACATTACTTTGCCTTCAAGGGCTAAAGGCTATAGGAAAAAGTAATGCCTTCTTTTCTTTTCTTTTCGCATAGTTTATTCAACAAATTTTTTATTGAGTACCTAGGACACCATGGGTACACACAGTAAGTTCTATGAAATCTGAACTGCGAAGACACAGACCCCTTGTTGCTGGGTACGGGAGACCCAGCTGCTGCTCTCGTGGGGAGAGTCCTCTGGCCACATCTGGGCGCAAGTTCACTTGCATCTGCTGTGAGGTGATGTAGTCATTTAGGATTGTCTGTCTTGTGTTCTCCATTGCATAAAGCTGGTACTGACTTGGGTAACCTGGCGTGGGTGAAAGCTGTCTCTGAAACAGGTAAGCAGCAGCAGCTGATTGAGAGAATGAGAGAAAGGCATTTCATTTAATCTAAACATCATTCACAAAAAAGAGTAAGGAAACAACAGTCTATGGCGCTAATGCACATATGCATCTTTTATTTAGCATGGGACGGTGCTGAAGAGAGGAAGATGGATTCATTTTAGACCTTGATATATATATCAGCAATATTTAATATACACATTCTAATGTCAGATGTAATGGAAAAGGGGAAAGAGAAACTAGACAAAATATGATTATTAACCTTTTACCAGTAGAAAAGGTGCTAAAAAAATTCCCAAGTAGTTTCAATCTTTGCCATGTACCTTTATTATATTTTCACCTGAAGTCTCTACTAGCTGTTTGAAAATAAAATTATTTTTAAAGTACTGATTGTCCAATATGACCAAATAGAGATACGTGTGAAAACACTTTGTAACAAACAGTAACTTTACTTCTATGGGGGTGAAAATGATTAGTCCATTAACATTTAATTAGTCCATGTGTTTTGAGGAGAGATTAGCAAACTTTTCCTATAAAGGGCAGATGTCAAAAATCTTATGGTCTCTGCCATTGAAGCCACAAACAGAAACAAATGCATGTGGCTATGTGCTAATAAAGCTTTATTTATACCAACAGGCAGGATCAGAATTTTGTCCCCAGGCCATAGTTTGACAACTCTAGGCTAGAGAATGACACAAGATATTAGGAAGGGGTAGGTATGGTAAAAAAAAAAAAAAAAAGGTAACACCTCTATCCTCAAAACATTTGTAATCCAGCAAAAACTAAAAAATGACAAGCAGCACTGGCCGGTTTGGCTCAGTGGATAAAGCATCGGCCTGGGGACTGGGAGGTCCTGGGTTCAATTCCAGTCAAGGGCATGTACGTTGGTTGCAGGCACATCCCCAGTGGGGGATGTGCAGGAGGCAGCTGATCGATGTTTCTCTCTCATCGATGTTTGTAACTCTCTATCCCTCCCCCTTCCTCTCTGTGGAAAATCAATAAAATATATTTTTAAAAAAAAAATGACAAGCAAATCAAAGTGCAATAAAATAAAGGACTGTAATAAACACTAAATAAAAGTATAAACATTCAACTTTTTCTGAAAGCTTGAGTAAACTAATTATATATATATATATATATATTCTATATATTATGATGAATATATATATATTCATTCTACCTAGAACAACATATGACAGGTTTTCTGGAATGTTTGCTTCCCATTCATCTAGAACTCCATAGCCAGGTAAGTCTGTCCATGGACTCCATGGGAACTTCTGTCTCAGTTCTGGACAGTCCCTAAGGGACTAGGAGTGGACTCCTCTGAAATGTTCTCAGTGAACACTTTGATGGCAGTAATACAGCTTTCCGATAAAATATTTTCTACACATACTCTTAGAAAGCTTGGCACACTGGTAATGAAGATTGCTTCCTTAAAGACCAAGGTAAAACACAAATGTTCTGTGTCCCAATTTCAACTTGAATGATGTAACAAGCAAGAAGAGGTATGAGCAGAAAAAACATTAGAGTTGAGTCTGAGCAGGCAAGAGGAGGAGGGAGTGGGGCCTGGGAGGACAGGGTGGAGCCCACACAGCAGGTGGGTCAGGACAGACGGCCCAGCTGAGACTTTCCACCAACCTGCTGACTGTGCCCATGGGACTCCTTCCCTTTGCAGAGCAGCTGCCCCGCTCCTGGCGCAGCATCACCGTGCCCAGTGCAGACTGCTCTAGAAAACCTAGACACTTGCGCACCTACCAAATTTATATTCACCCACAGTCAGTCTGATCTTTTCAAAAGTTCCTTCTAGCTATACTTGCTACTATAATTATGTAACTTAATGAAATAATCTATAAATGAGAGAAAAATGAAAAGAGTGGTTTCCCTGGAAACTAACTATTTTGGGAAGAATCAATACAGAAGGTGAATCAAGTATGGACTAGACAATTTTAAAAGACCAGGGGAAAAAACTAGAAGCGTTCTGTATTTAGATTGATTTGAATGACTAAATTCTAACCTCACTTGAAAAACCAAACCTGGAAATGTAAGTGTTTACATAAGAAAGACAATGGTAAGGTTTCATCAGTAGACCTGGCCTCAGATTAGAACACTGGTAAATGAATGTCTATGTTGTAAATTAAAATGTTTAAGCTATGCCTGTGCCATTTAAAAATAATTCTTCATATACATTAAGCCACTTTTTCAATCAGCTTAAACAAATGCCATCAGATAAAAGGACTTTTGATATACCTATTACTTTTAGTTCTTTAAGGGGTACTGTAATATTTTGTTTCCTGACTTAGATGCTGATAACATGGGGGTGGTACAGCTTGTGAAAATTCACTGAGCTGTAAGCTAATGATATGTGCAACTGTCTGCATACTGTACTTTAATAAACAGAAAGTTTAAAAAGTCACACAGGTATATTATTTCTTTCCATAAATTAGCACTACCACTGTGCTTACCAGGATCCAGAGCCCTGTGAAACGGCATGGCTGGATCCAGGTGTGTGGGAAGATGGCTCCTATACACCTCTCCTGTGGTGCTGCCTCGATGATGGGGATCAAAAGGACTGTGGCTCACTACGGGGTCCACCCCAGGCACTGGAGACTTCGCTGGTATGCTTTCCCTCTGGGTAGGGGTCAGTGTCGATTTTCTTTCATGATTGATAGATTTGCTAGAAGAAAGCGTAACTGGAAAAAAGAGTCAACATCACAAATTCTTAAGAAAACTTGCTGAGTATGATATTTAACACTTTCTCAACCAATCAAATACAGACTACAGTCATATAATTTTGATCTTCCCTGTCCACTAAACATGCAACATTCAATCTCGCAAAATATGTAAATGTGAAGAACTAGCAGAAGATTTTGAGGTTTGCAGTTCACAAAATACCATGTGGGGGTGCGCTGTACAGTGTGATTGAAACTTTGTGGCCCATGCACAGAAGTCGGTATTTTGTGGAAGAGCCGGTATGTTGTGGAAGAGCCACACTCAAGGGGCCAAAGAGCCGCATGTGGCTCGCGAGCCACGGTTTGCTGAGCCGCAGTTTGCCGACCACTGGTCTAGGGAAAACCTCTATATACAGTACAGAGGTACGAGCCTTGGTTTCAGGCATCCACTGGGGTTTTGGAACATATTCCTTGCAGGTAAGCGGGAACCACTGTACTATTTTTCTTTGCTCTGTACTTGCAAAAGACTTTCTCATTACCACACCAACCTCCATCACCCCCCTACTCTAGCCTCTTCTTGTAGAAATGTTATTCAGAGAGGTTAGAGGATCCCATCAATGCTTATTATATGCAAACACTTATTGGCCATCACCCTCAATTGTTTTAATAACATAGCAAAACACTGTGATAGGTGATTTATAAGAAATATATATGTGGTCTTCATACATAGTTCTTAATTCATAGCTCCCAAACCCTTCGAATTTCCTAAGTATTAGAGGGACAAAGGTGTCTTGTTATGTTATGAGGTGGTGACTTCAAAGCACCCAGGAGAAGGGGATGACTGGCAGGAGAACCAATCAGGTGATTGGAGAGTTGAAACTTTCAGCCCTACTCCCTGACCTCCAGGGAGGCTGAAGGGTAAATCCAATTGTCAATGGCCAGTGATTTAATCAATCGTGCCTACAGAATAAAGCGTTCATAAAAAAGCTAAAGGACTGCCTTCAGAAAGCTTCCAGGTTGGTGGGCAATGGAGGTGCTGGGAGAGGCATGGAAGCGCCACACTCATCATATACTTTGCCTATACATCTCTTCCATTTGGTGGTCTGGTGCCTAAAATGTTTCTCTGACTTCTGTGAGTTTTAGAAATTAACTGAACCCAAGAAGGGGGCTGTGGGAACCTCTGATTTATTGCCAGTCAGTCAAAAGTACAGGTAACAATCTGGACTAGCGATTGGCATCCTGCGTTGGAGGGTGTCCTTGGAACCTCCATCTGCAGCCAGTTGATCAGAAGCAGAAGTGGGTGGGAAAGGAGGAAGGAGGGAAGGGATCTTGTAGGCTGAACCCTTAGCCTGTGGAATCTGATGCTATCTCTGGGTACATAGTGTTGGAACGGAGTTGAATTCTTGGATACCCTGCTGATGTCTGAGAGTTGCTTGTTGGTGTGGAGACCCCCTCCACACACACACACCATGTTGGAAACTGGGTCTCAGAATACCCAAAAAACACACACAGAAAATAAATTTTATCATTTTAGCCATTTTAAAGGGGCAGTTCAGTGGCATTAATATACTCACAACGTTATGCAACCATCGGCACCATCTAATTATTACTTTGATAATATCAACTTGACCATGATCAAACAAATCTGGTCAGAACCAAGAAACATACTCTGGTTCATTACATTCCCTTCCAAGCCTCAACTTGCTCAAATATAAAGTGCATTTTCCCTCCTCAAGGCAATTCTTCTTCAAAACTACAGCTAAAAGGTTTTGGACTCACCACCCCACTCAAGCAGGCACTTCCCTCTCTCCTCCCTCCATGCTACTACCACACCTCTCCCAACGCCTAAAACACACTTCTTCACAACTCCCACAGTGTCCAGCCCAGGACCTTCAGCCCTCACATGAGCCCTCAATTAATATGCACTTCAATACAATTTAAAATAAGTGGAAACACTTTTAAGAAGGTGTCAGATTGTTTTAGGGAGCACCTGACAAAAATCAATGTCTCTCTTACCTTACTGATGTACCCACCAGTAACGAGAACAATAGTTCACATTTACTGAGTCCTTCAAACATGCCCAGCACTATTCTTTTAAAATTCTTTAAACATACGATCTAATTTTATCTACAAAACAATCCAGTGAGGCAGATCTTAATACTATGTTACCATTGTATGGATGAGGAAACACAGGCACAGAAAAAGTAATTTGTCCAAGTTCATGCAGTAAGAACAACCTTAGTTCAAGCCTGAACAGTCTTGCTTCCCAGCCTGAACTTTCACCTACCATACTGATTGCTGCTGAAGAAACAACTGTCAAAACTGACTTCCAGAAAAACTAGGATTAGCTGGAGGGGGTGGAGAGGACACTCTTAAGACTATCCTTATTCTACAGCATTTTTGGACTCCATCACACTCTGCACTTGATTAAAATATTGGGTATCGTACCCACAATTATGTCTACTTTTAATCTGGTAGCCCTCCATAGCCCTAGCATCAAGCACAATCTAAAGATCCTGTGACAACGTAAAGCTAACAATTTCACATTTACTACTAGCCAGATGTGAAAAAGCGCAATAAAAATGATCAGACAAGGACACAAGAATAGCATACCATCAGAAGTTCTATTCATCATGGGTGAGCCTCTGGACATGGTGTTCTGATAACTCACAGGTGTCCGCCGTGCACTGGAGTCGTCATAAATCCCCGGACTCATCTGTGCTTTGGGAGCTTCATGAAGTGTTGACCTAAGAACTGAGGTGCCAGAGCTTACCACGGATGTATGCCGGGAACGCACTTGCTCGCCCGCTTTCACATCCTCGTATTTTCCCCGTTCTATCACTTTTATGTTCTCTGGCACAATTTCCAGTGGAGGCATTCCACGAGTTAGTTTGCTAGGTCCTGTGATTAAGGATTTGACATTGTGTTTGATGGCAGATTGACCCGAGTTGTTGTCAAACTTTATTGGTGTACCCTAAAAGGAAAGAAACAAACATTACAGGTAGCCCAAAGCACCTGAATATTTTCCCATCTAAGGTCTATGTTTGGCTCATGGAAATTATAGTTTGCTATAGTAGTCTTTTTTCTTTTCAATTGCAGTTTACATTCAATATTATTTTGTATTAGTTTCAGGTGTACAGCATAGTGATTAGACAACCACATACGGTGGGGCCTTGACTTACGAGTGTCCCGACTAACAAGTTTTTCGAGATACGAGCCGTCTCTCGGCCGATTTTTTGCTTTGAGTTGCGAGCTAAAATTCGGGTTACGAGCCAGCTTCAGATACCCCACCGCTAGTTGGCGCAGCGAACGTCACAGTGAACGCCATAACATCAGCCCAGCATCACGTGTCTCACTCGTTCACTTTAAGATTTGACATACGAGTAATTTGAGTTACGAGCTCCGTCACGGAACGAATTAAACTCGTAAGTCAAGGCCCCACTGTACTTTACAAAGTGGTCCCCTAATATTTCAAGTACCCACCTGGCACCATACATAATTATTATACTATTGCTGACTATATTCCATATGCTATGCTTTACACCCCTGTGACTATTTTGTAACTACCAATTTGTACTTTTTTTTTAAAATATATATTTTATTGATTTTTTACAGAGAGGGAGGGAGAGGAATAGAGAGTTGGAAACATCGATGAGAGAGAGACATCGATCAGCTGCCTCCTGCACACCCTCCACTGGGGATGTGCCCACAACCAAGGTACATGCCCTTGGCTGGAATCGAACCTGGGACCCTTGAGTCCGCAGGCCGACGCTCTATCCATTGAGCCAAACCGGTCAGGGCTCCAATTTGTACTTTTAAATCCCTTCACTTTTCACCCAGTCCCCCAACTCCCCTCCCCAGCTATTAACCCTGTTTCTTCTCTGTATCTGTAAGTTTGTTCTGTTTTGTTTGTTCCTTTATTTTATTTTTTAGATTCCACATATAAGTAAAATCATATGGTATTGGTCTGATTTATTTCACTTAGCATAATACCCTCTAGGTCCATCCATGCTGTTGCAAATGATAAGATTTCATTTTTTTAATGGTTAAGTAATATTCCATTGTATATATGTACGACTTTTCTTTTTAATTCTCATCCAAGGATATGTTTTTATTGATTTTTAGAGAGGAAGGAAGAGAACGAGAAAGAGAAAGATCAATGTGAAAGAAAAACATACCAAAACCTAGGTATGTGCCCTGATCAGGAATCAACCAACAACCTTTTGGAAAATGGGATGTTCCAAGTAACTGAGCCACCATCTATTAAAGGGCACTTGGGTTGCTTCATCTTGGCTATTGTATATAATAGTTCAATGAATATAGGGGTGCACATATTCTTTCAAATTCGTGTTTAGGATGTAGTAATCTTTATTGTCTGTGTGCATGTCTTGATCAAAAGCCCATGGATCCTGAGTTACGTACTTTCCCACATTATACACAGCACACTATGAACACAATAAAAACTAATGATAAAGCATACATAAAACTTTCACGCTTACTTCCAAGAGATCTGACCTCAAAAGGCCTACTTATTAAGTTGAACTTTTTAAAATGCTTCATAAATATTACAGTCTAAAGTGGAATGACTGGCAAAAAGAACCACAATCCAGTTACCTGGGAGATGGAACCCTCAATTATTGGCCTTGTGCTTTGGACCACTTCTGGAGTTTTCCGGCTTTCCTGAGTTAAAATATCTTGTCGTGGAATCTCGTGAATGGAACGCCCCATTTCTTTGATGGTGGTAATGCCATCATATGGTTTTCCTTTGGTAATGGCACCTTCAAATGCTCGTATGGGAGGACTCTCCCTTTTAATTTGTTTGGGATATTTAAGGCCATCTTCAAAGCTTTCAGTTGTTGCTCTTGGTGTGCCTTCAAATAAGAATTCAAGAAACATACTTATTAAAACAATGCCCATGGTTGCATAAAAATGCCACTGAACTGTACACTTAATTGTTTAAATGGTAAATATTGTTACAATTTTACAATTAAAAAATATTAATGCCTTGTCATCTTGCAGTTTCTAATCAATTTTCTGTTTATAGCAGATCTTTAAATAATCATCAGTCATTTTTTAGGGTTGCAAAATTTCATACATCATTCATCACAATACAGACCAGAATGGTTATTACATAACAAAGATATCTCTACATTAAAAAAAAAAAATTAAATATCTAATATTTCAAAGGGGAAAATATCCTGAAAAACATGTTTCACATACTGCAAATTAATGTCAAACTAGTATGCCAGTGAGGGAGTCACAACAAACAAGCAAAATGTTTACCCTGCATTATGGAACCAGAGAGCACAGTCCTTTCTTTGAGGTCAGAATGAGGGCTCCCCCTGGGCAATGCTCGGCATATCAGTCCTTCAAAACAAGAAAGCAATTCAAGTATTAAACACAATGTGTATGTCAATCCACATGTACTTATACTGTCCTTAGAGTATATGTTTTTGATAAAAGCTCTATGGAGAAAGGGGTATCACTGTAAACTATGTATGGTGCCAGGTGGGCACTAGACTTATCTGGGGGATAACTTTGTAGATTATATAAATGTCTAAGCATTATGCTGCACATCTGAAACTAATATGACATTGAATATCAACTATATTGGAAAAAAAGGGGGGGATATTTTAAATCTGTGAGCTATTCAGAAGCATGTCATGGAATAAAAGTTGGAAGTACCACTATTCCTTTTTAAATCTTTTCCTAATAGAAAATGGGCACAAAAGACATCTATTAGAGGTCAAAAAGGAAAGAAAGACACTTTCAAAGCTAAATCTAAAATCCCAATGCTTCTTTATCAAGGTGAGAGAAAATACAAAGGGACTGAAAATCATTGTTAACTCTGAAATACATCTGTGAGAAAGAGAAAACATGAAAAATAGATAACTTGAAAGTATATAAAACATTAAATGAAACATGCAAATCAAAATTAAAGTGTTATAAATAAGCTCTTAATAAGCTTCATGTTATATGTGTACAGGGTGGGGCAAAAGTAGGTTTACAGTTGTTCATATGGAAAATAATGCAATAATTAATAAATAATACAAGAATAAATTCTATTTCACATACAATTTTGTCCCACCTTGTATTGCTGATAAGTTGAGGGGTCCTTACCCTGTTTTTAGTATTTCATCCCGAGTAAAATTAAACAGTTGGGGCAGGTTAAGAGTTCAAGAAAGTGAGTCATTAAGGAAAAAACCCAGCCCGGCCGTGGTTGCTCAGTGGTTGAGCATCAACCTATGAATCAGGAGGTCACGGTTTGATTCCTGGTCAGGGCACATGCCCTGGTTGCGGGCTCCATCCCCAGTGTGGACCATGCAGGAGGCAGCCGATCAATGATTCTTTCCCATCACTGATGTTTGTTTCTCTCTCTCCCTCACCCTTCCTCTCTGAACTCAATAAAAATATATTTAAAACAAAACCAAACCATACTATCATTTACTGAATGCATATCATAAGGTCAGCACAGGATGGATGCCTGTCTCTAACAATGGTAGGTACAATCCCCTAATTGACAGAAGAGAAAAGAGGTTCAGAGAAATTCACCAAGAAAGGGGAAGCTGGGATTCAAATACATGTCTTTGCTCTATCCATTACACCACTTTATCTGCCTCACAATACAAAGTTCTAATGAATTTTACATTTTTAAACTCATTTATCTCAAACAGAAAAAAATCTACAAATTATATGAGAATTTTAATAGTCACCTACAATGTGACCAATTATGTTTAATTTTTACTTCCCTCCACTGTCATGTAGCACCTGATTTGTATGTCAATATGAATAGGAAGTTAATTTCATATTAATACAGCATCTATTTTATACAGTATACATATTAATAATATACAACCTAACCCAACAATGCACATTTACTAGACCAAATTAAACGTATCTAAATGCTGTTCTGGAAACAAGATTTTACCCTCTAATGGTGCTGACACGGGAGACTCCCTCATTGACAACCCTTGCTTTATATTTCCTTCCACTGATTCATAGCTTCTTTTCAAACTGATTTCATGAGCTGTTCTTGGACTCCTTGTCCCTTCTCGGGCATTCTTAATATCTGCAAAATATAGGAAAAAGAATTGCTCAGACAGAGCTCAAGGTCCATTGTACAGTAAGAAAGTTATTATAATTTCATAGTCTATCTTATAAAAATAATAATATAAAAACTAGTCTTAACCAACAATATACATCTGTGCAAATGGTATTTATAAAAATGTTTTTGGTCATTCAAATATATTTATTGAGTTCAGGCTTACAGATAAGGTTAACAAATTAAGTCCCTTTGTCCATGAAACTTACCTAATAGTAGCAGATACAGATAAATTACTAGGTAATTACTATAGAGTATAATAAGTACTATGAAAGAGAAGTACAATGTGCTATGAGAATGCTGGAAGGGAAACCTAACACTTAAAGGTACAGGTAAGACTGCCTAGAAAAAGTAATGTTTAAGCTGAGAACTGAATGACAAAAGTTGCTTAAGTCAAAAGTAAAGGGAGAGCCCTGGCTGGTGTGGTTCAGTGGTTGGAGTGTCAATCTGCACACAGAGTGTCTCGGGTTTCATTCCCGGTCAAGGGAACATACCTGGGTTGCAGGTTCCATCCCAGGCCCAGTCGGGGCGCACGCGGGAAGCAACCAATTGATGTGTCTCTCTCACATAGATGTTTCTCTATCTCTATCTCCTTCCCCCACTCCCTTCCTTCCATGCTCTCTCTAATAAAATAAAATAAAATAATTGGGAAAAATATCCTTGGGTGAGGATTAACAACAACAAAAGAGGTGGCACAGGCCAAGGGAATAATGAACACAAAATCCCGAGGGCAAGACAGAGTATGATACATTAAAAGAACTTAAATTCAGCCCTGGCTGGGTAGCTCAGTTGGTTAGAGCATCATCCAGATACACCAAGGTTGGGGGTTCGATTTCCAATCAGGGCACATACAAGAAGCAACCAATGAATGCATAAATAAGTAGAACAACAAATCAATGTCTCTGTCTCTTCCCACTCCCTTCCCCTCTCTCTTTCTCTTAAAAAAAGGGGGGGGGGAGGGACTTAAACTCAGTTAATGGCCAATGTATAGAGTGAAGCTGGGAAGAAGAGTGCAGGGGGAGTAACTGCAAAGGGCCTAAGGGGAAAAGTGAGAAGGGAACAATCTGAAGAGATAAGCTGGAAGCAGATCATGGAAGGGTGATTAAGCCAAGGTAAGGGATTTATGATGACCTTAAAGGCAATGGAGAGTCCAGCAGGAAGTGACATGATGTACAGTTCTGACTATGGGTTAAAACTGAAGGCAGGGAGATCAGTTAGGCAGCTACTTAGCCATCCAGATGACAGATGACGGTAACAGTGGGGAATAAAATGAAATGGACAGATTCCAGAGACTTTAGGGAAGAGAAGAGAAACAACTTTGTGACTGGTTGATTGGATATGGAAAGCTTCAAACGGAGGAGTCAAAGATCACGTTCAGATTTCTGTCTTAGACAAGGTACATTAATTTTCTTGCCCCAGAAACAAAAAATGTAAACCAACATATGCCAGAATGTTAAAGCAACAAAGGAGGAAGGAAATAAGAAAGTTACCATATACCTTGTGTCAGGCACTGTGTGCTCACATACTTTATTTCTTTATATTTGAAGAGAAAGGTAAAGCATGACTAGTGACCACTCAGATCACAAAAACAATTGCAAATGAGAACTCAAATCTAGCTCATCACCTGGCTTTTATAAAAAGAACTGAGTCATTCTTATAAAATCATAACTCTGGGAAAATATAACTTAAGAATACATCTAAAGAATTATTTTCTTATAGACATTAAAATAGTTATATTTAAGGAGAATTTAAATTCAATATTCTTCCAGGATCATCAGACTATCATCTACTCCCTAATGCTTAACTCATAAAATAGGAATCTCTTTAAAATAAATGTGATTCTATTAAAGATAACAAAGAGCCTTTTCCTAGGCTAAATCAACAAATTAGAGTTGATGTTAGCTACACTTATGTGACACTTACTATGAGGTTTGCACTGTTCATCACTTTTCATTGACTGTCTCAGTTAATTTTTCACAAACATTTCATGAGAAGGTACTATTATCAACCCCTTTTACACAGAGGAAACTTGTGCTCAGGGAAGGGAAACTGACTTCCCTAAAGCAAGTATGTGGAGCATCAGAGGCCATGTTTTTAGTCACTTGTTGTAGTATTGGCTTCATTGTATAGACATAATACTTACTATCATAAGATAAGATGTGTCCACTTTTGCCTTCATAAATAACATGGCCTTTGGATGCAGCTTCCTCTCTGCCTTTCTCAGGACTGCTCTCTTCAGATATTCTAGAAATGGGCCCCTTCACCAAAGCCTCAGTTGGTATGCCAGCCTGGGACAGAGCTGGGGTACCCTGCCATCAAATCAAACACAAGTACCAGAAAAGTCACTCAAGTTTAGTGGAAATGCAAGATACCTAAAATTTAATCTATCACACTGAGAGTCAAACCAACCCATATTTCCAAAGAAGAAAAAACGAGCACATGAGAGAAAATCAGACATTAAGTTTTTATAAACATAAAAAAATACTATATATCTTTATCCTTGAACACTGACACAAAAAAACCTCTTAAAATGTTGATAAATATGAGTTGAACCAGCTTTCTTCGACAGTGTGAAGTTAGACCTTTATAAAGGCACTTAACTGGAGAAAGAAAAAGCTGTGTTAAGGCCTTAAATCATGCAAAATTTATTAAGTTTCTTCAAAATTTCTAATAAAAATAAGATAAAAATAATAATAAAATAAAATAAAAATAATAAAAATATGATAAATTAAGTTGTAACTTTCAGAATACCACAACTTTCTCTTATAATGTGGTAAGAGGAATAAAGAACTTTCAATTCCCAAACTTCTGCTGGGTTAGACCCCTAGTCATCAGTAAGAGAAAAGGAAGAAAAATTCAGATGTCTCCATTTTGTGATATGGATTCAGTTTAGGTCCTGTCATCTGAATTTTCACCATCATTAGTCCTCTTTTGGGTTGCCTATGACCATGGCTCTTTTTACCTTTCCTTTGAACAATAAACCCTTCCTTCTAGGAAAATCATTCATGAAATCTAATATGTAAAGTACTTGGCACAAGTGAACTGCTTGGGATGAAATGGAAGTGGAAGGGCCAGGCCTAGCTCACTCACACATTTTTGAGTTCTCAAAATTCTAGACAGCACAATTTGAAATGACATGCTTACAGCAGGAAGAATAATGAGACCAATACATTTCCTCATTTAGCCATTAAGTGAGCTCAGTAGCAAACATCTGGAAGTTCTTCATACCTACTTTGAAAGTGCCCATGTCAGACTGATTTAAAAATAAACAGATAAAGCCCAGCCTCATTTGATATAGTTCATTCTGTCTTCCTACCCACAATTTGGATACTAGAGTGAAAATGAAGAAGAAAAAAATAATATGCATAGGCCATTTACTTTTCTTCTGTTTATATTAAAGTATTTGCTTATTCTACAAACTAATTTCAGGGGAACATATATTTAGATCTGAATTGTATGTAACTTTCTAGATTACTATATGCTATCTCCTATAAACCAGCGGTTGCCAACCTTTCGGACCTCACGGACCACCAGTGGTCCAGAGACCACTGGTCGGCGACCACTGCTATAAACCATGTCTTAAGGAGGAATCACTGGGAGATCTTATTAAATGGAGTATCTGATTCAATAGGTCTAAAGTGGGGACTGAAACTTCTGCATAATTTAACAAGCTCCCAGGTGATGCTGATGCTCTGGGGCACAAACCATACTTGGTCAGCAAGGTCCTAGAGCATGGGTCTCAAATGGGCATGCAGCAGAATCACCGGAAGGCTGAAAAACCCAGTTTGCTGGGTCTCCTCCCCATGGGTGAGATTTCAGTACATCTGGGGTCGGGCCTCATTTATAGGTCCAACAATTTCTCAGGAGACACTGATGCTGCTGATGTAGGGACCACACTTTAACAACCACTGTCCTAGGAAACAGGAACAAAGGACAAGGAGGAGGAATAGAACAGAAAACCTGTGATAGGTACAATGTGCAAAATACAGAACTCTGTTTATAATAATTTCCCAACATAGAATTTTCCATTCCCAGATTTATATTAATAAAGAAGCTAAGGAGTAAAAAAAAAAAAAAATTTAAAAAAAATAAAGAGGCTAAGGAGTGTTTTACATTTCAAACTAAAATTAACATTTAAGTGAGGAAAATACCTTTTATTACTCAAAATTGGCAATTTATTTAGCCTAAAATTGGAAGAAGATACTTGATTTTTGGTGCTTTTGTCAATGCCATCCATATTTCCTAGTTTAGCATTAGATTCTAGCAAGGCAGCTTACATAGTAAGATTACAGACCTTTCAAATGAACCACAGCTAATAGTCAAAATAATCACATTAATGACTTTATGCAGACAGTTTATGGATCTGGGATTTATCATCACTGAAACCCAGTTCCAATACCCAGAACAATGAACAACTTGATCACAAAGCTATATAGCTGGACAGCCAAAGCTCTTGAGACTTTTCCTCCAGTGTTCTTAGCATTTCAGGAATGATCGTAACTAACCTGAGTGATAGAGCCCCGTAGTGATGGGATGCTTTCCACGGAAATTTTGCTTGTTGGAGTACCCCGGGTGATACTTCCTTCTTGAGTGGCTCCTGTGGTACCTGAATAACAACAAAATCATTGGCAAATTATATCTTCTACAGCAAAGAAAACACACAAACATCACCCCATACTTGGGAGAGGGATAAGAGAAGGAAATAGCAGCACACAAAAAAATTTTTTGTTTTCTTGAAATGTACTTTTAAAGTAATATTGCACTTATTACAAAGGACTGCTGAAATATGGAATTTCAAAGTTCTTAAGTCATTTTTATATGGAAAGAAAACTTAAAGTTAGAATTTAAAGGCTCTAACTTAAAAACCCACCATTAAAACATATCAATTACTTACTTTAATAAATTAATTGGGGACAAAAGTTTAATATTTCTGCCGAACAGCATATTTTTACCTCTGACCACTCCTTCATGTTGTGCCCTGACCAATAAACCCTCAGGTTGTGAGTTTTGGCTTCGGGGAGAAAATTCTTCCTGCTTGATATAGGGCACAGTAGCTATGGACCAAAGCAAAAGAAAAATGTAGAGATCAACTGCTGAGTTACTGACTATGATGCTATAAAGGCAGAAACATGATGAACAGTTACTCACTGACCTGCTTTGGCAGATTCCTGTTGCCGTGGTAGTCCAAGAGAGATAGAGCCCACTGAGGGCTTAGTGGTTTCTTGAGGGTAGGAAGCCTGATTATGAGAAGTCAAATAAGTGCCAGGTGTTCCCTAAAAATAATTTTAAAAGTCCAAAATAACAGTGTCTTTTCGCAAGGTCAACTACAAAGTTAATGTTCACATTTCTGTTTATAAAAATTTATACCCCCAATGCCCAAATATTAAAATAGATATTTATAAAGCAAGAAAATCCTTACATGGCCAAGTAATCTATGCTTATATGGTCAATTAATTAAATGTTAACTAATACAAAATTAACAAAATGGCCAAATTTTAAAATATCTACACTCACATGGTAAATTCATTTATGCTTACATGGTCAATTAAGCTGTGATGAAGGAGGCAGGAATATACAATGGGGAAAAGAGTTTCTTTGTAAACTGAGCATATACATGCAAAGAAAAAAAAGAAGCTGACTACTTTCTTACATCACATACAATAATAAACTCAAAATAAATTAGTCCTTTGTATGCCGTAAGTGTCTATAGACGCAAGCGGCAGACCTTCCCCACACACCACGCGCGTCTATCGCTGCAAACCTCGCATATCAACTCTGGTCACCCAATTTTAAAACCAGATTTGTTAGTGACATCTCTGGGTTTGTAGAGAAAATTACGGTAACTTAAATTCATAAATATTCCAGCACATATGGAAGAAATGGGCATGGTTTCTGTTTTGGACACGTGGCAGTTAACTGGTTAAAGACTTAAATATAAGACTGAAACCATAAAACTCCTAGAAGAAACCATAGGCAGTAAATTCTTTTATTTTATTCTTAGCAATATATTTTTGAATATGTCTCCTCAGGCAAGGGCAACAAAAGCAAAAATAAACAACCGGGACTACATCAAACTAAAAAGCTTTTACAGAACAAGGGAAATCAACAAAACATCAAAAAAGGCAACCTAGCTAACAGAGAATTGTTGTCCATTCTAGAACTTCTATAACCTAGTAACAAAAAGACCAAATAAAACTTGTTAAGACTTAAACAGTCACATCACAATCAGATGTGCAAAGAGCCAATAAGTACATCAAAAAGTGCTCAACCTCATTTGTTGCCAGAGAAATGCAAAATAAAACTACAAAAACATTACACACCCCCTAGATTACATATACCCAGCAATTCCACTGTCAGAATTATACAAAATAAATTAAAACATATGCCTACAAAAAGCCCAGAAAAAAATGTTCCTATCTGTTGTATTCATAGTAGCCATAAACTAGAACAGTTCAGGTTTCCATCAGCAAGGAAATGGATAACAAACTGGTATGCTCATACAATGGAGTATTCAGTAATAAAAAGGAAGAAAATACTGATTACACAAAAACCTGGATAAATTCCTAAAACCACTATGCTAAGTTAAAGACAGACACAGTACACACTGTGTAATTCCATTTATATGAAGTTCTGGAAAAGGCAAAACTAATCTATGACAATAGAAAGCAGAACAGTGGTTGCTTCAGGCATTGGAAAAGGAGACTGCTCAGAAAAGGGCAAGAGAAAATATTCTGAAGTGACAAAAATGCTCTATAACCTTAGCATACGTAAATAGAATCTTTAAAAGTAACATTTTACTGTCGCTGGCTGTGCACAACAGTAAAAACTGAGTGAGCCATTAAGATCAGACCATGTTAAAAAAAAAAAGATATATATTGGCCAAAGTCAGAATAAACTAAGGCTTGCCAATCATCTAAGATTTAACATGTAGAGCCTTTACAATAGTCAAAAGATATTCTAGTTACTTGACAACACTCCATTTTCACTTCCATTACACTAGGCTTCAGAGCACATATGCCTTTTGTAAGTTAAACCAGACAGTGTGCCGGAGCCCACTATCTGGGCATGTAACTCACACAAACTTCCTGGGCATGGCATGGAGTACAGTGATTGCTGCATTTTCTGGTCATATATAAACAGATTTTTATTTATTAGGATTTTGACAGATCAGTATGAGGAGGGAAAATTTTTACCAAAGCCATATTCACCAGGAAAAGCTACTGGGAAGAAAAGCCATTTTACCTGTGAGATGGAGCCACCCAGTATAAAAGACGGTTTTTCTGAAGCCACTGTGGATTTGGATGACGGGATGAGAGGAGGAGGTGGCCTAGTGGGTCGAGTTGTTGGAAGCCGAACCCCTTCAGGGAGATTAGTTATCACGTGATGTGGAGTAGGCTGGAGGACTTTTAAAAGGAAGAAAAAAATGATTTAAAATAGTCAATTTGCCAGTCTGCAACATTTTACCTATCACAGTCATTTCTAAATTTTTGAATCAAAAATTAGAATATAAGTGCAAGATGAAGCTGAGGATGAACATTTCTATTTTAAACCTCCCTGTTACTTTAATTAAACCTGTATACACATTCAGGTCACTAATGGTATTTGTGAGGTTGAAATATTCAACTCCCCATCAAACCAGAGCTTTCAATTAAATGTTCATTTCAAACTATTTCTGTGTAGCATATGTAGACAGAATCTTTAATAATTTTTGTTCTCACTCTTTGGACCTCACAATGGAGGTGAGATAAAAGAGTGCTTCTTAGGGATAGTTGATATTACAACTTTGGAGAAGATACTGACATGATTGACAACTAATTATATAATCTCTACGCACCTCTTGTAAGTTGAGAAACATTTACTGATTCTAGCTCTCTCAGACTCTTGAATTTCTGCGATAGGTGGGGGAGAATGGAGATCTCAAGTTTTTTACAAAGTACATGTACTCTTAAGAGAAAAGCCAGTCAAATGTCACAGTATACATGTGCCAACATAAATTTCCCAGTGGCCCAGTGAATCTCAACTGAATATAACTAACTAGAGGCCTGGTGCACGGATTTGTGCACATTGAAAGGTAATTATTTTGAAGGTGTCTGGTGGGGTGGGCATGGGCAAGAGGGGCTGGACACGCCCTGGAGCCAACCTCTGGTGGTCCCTCCCAGGCTGGCCACACCTGGGGTGGTGTCTCTGGAGTGAGCAGGGTCCCTCCGGCAGGTGAGTTCCCTCAACCTGGCCTGA
This sequence comes from Myotis lucifugus, assembly GCF_000147115.1. Lineage (NCBI taxonomy): Eukaryota > Metazoa > Chordata > Mammalia > Chiroptera > Vespertilionidae > Myotis > Myotis lucifugus. The sequence goes on along the minus strand of NW_005871403.1, from coordinate 345,347 downwards.
AGGAATAGGGCAGAAATCGGCAGTCTGACATTCCCTGAGGGGTCCCGGATTGAGAGAGGGCACTCTGCAAATTTGCTGTCGCTCTGCAGCTCCTGCATTGAGCATCTGACCCCTGGTGGTCAGTGCACGTCATAGCTACTGGTGGGTCAGCCGGTTGGCCGGTCGCTTAGCCTTTTATATATTAGAGGCCCAGTGCACGAAATTTGTGCACTGGGGCGGGGGGGTGGGGTGGGGGAGGAACCCTCAGCCCAGCCTGCACCCTCTCCAATCTGGTATCCCTCTCACAATCCAAGACTGCTGGCTCCCAACTGCTCGCCTGCCTATCTGCCTGCCTGATTGCCCCTAACCACTTCTGCCTGCCAGCCTGATCACCCCCTAACCACTCCCCTACTAGCCTGATCGACACCGAACTACTCCCCTGCTGGCCAGATCGCCCCCAAGTGCCCTCCCCTGCAGGCCCGATCGCCCCCAACTGCCCTCCCCTGCTGGCCCTGTCATCCCCAACTGCCCTCCCCTGCTGGCCTGACTGCCCACAACTGCCCTCCCCTGCAGGCCATCTTGTGGCCACATGGAGGTGGCCATCTTGTGTTGGAGTGATGGTCAATTTGCATACTGGTCATGACTAATTAGCATATCTGGGCTAATTAACATATCCCTCTCTTATTATATAGGAATAGATGATGGAATGCAGAAAAACAAAGTAATTTTGAAAAGGCAAGGACATACCCTGGAACAGCACTTCATTGGCAAGATTAAACCACCCATGTCTAACATCAGTAGGTAGATGGCCAGTACCCACTGTACTGAGGAACGATATTTGTTTACCTGGTGGGACACTTACAGGGAGCTGCCCTCCTACTGGGCTGTGGAGCGGCTTTACTGAACTCTCGCGGAGAGAGCCTACGGGGTGGTGCTGACCATGCTCCAGTATTGTACACACATGCTTCCTGCTCTAGAGCACATCTGACCTCAGCATAAGGCATAGAGGCAACTGATTTTCCTATGAAGTTAAAGTTATCCCAATAAGGGAAGAACCCCAAATTGAAATAGTAAGTGTGAAGAACCAAGCCCACCCATCCAGGGCAGATCCAAATGTATGCTAATGTCAAGGTCTAATTAAATTCCTCCAGAGAGGTGGGGAGAGCCAATAAATCTAGATCTTCTGTGTCTTCACGCCCCCCCCCACGACCTAATAAAATCCTCAAAAATTCAATTACATTTTTACCTGTAAAAGGAAAAAAAAATCCTCTTTCCTCTGATTGGGAAAATCAAATGTTTTCCTATGCAATAAAGACTACAACAGGCTAACATCAGATTATCCAGCCATTCTGTAAATTCAAGTCTGGCCTGAATTAGAGGTCAGATATCTGAGGATTCCAAATCTTATAATTAGCCCGTTTAAGCCCACTGCTTAATATGCAGAGCAATAAATGTCATAGGAAATGAAAGGAGCTTTTCAAAAGGTGCAGTCAAACTAACCCAAGAAACAGGCTTATAAAATTATAAATATTACTGCAATAATGCTAATGAAAATTACTCTACATAATTTATTTCCACATAAAGTATAAAAAAAACTTTAAGCATTTTAAGGATAGCCCTGGCCGGGTAGTTCAGTTGGTTACAGCATCACCCTGATACACTAAGGCTGTGGGTTCAATTTCCAGTCAGTGCACATATATCAAGCAATGAATGCATAAATTAAGTGGAACAGCAAATCGATGTTTCTCGCTCTCTCTCTTACCCCTTCCTCTCTAAAATCAATAAATTTGAAATTTTAAAAAAGGTAATACCAGTTAAAAAAAATAAAGTTCATATCAGATATGAGTTATATTAAGACTTAAAATATATATGTATATATTATATACAAATTTTATTAAGATAAAATGAACACATTGTAATTTTGGAAAATCAGAAAAGCACAAAGAAGAAAGTGAAATCACTCATAACCCAAATCAGTTAGATTGTGGCATTTTAATGTCTGCCAGAATAAATTCCTTTTCATTCATTATTCTTTTGCTTACCTAGTCTTAATCGTTTATTTTTCCAGATAAGCCTAAATTTAAAGTCATTCTGAGTAGTTCCTCCCCAGAGTATCACTGGAATTTTCACTGGACTTGCATTAAATTTATGAATATAGAAAACTTGACATTTTACAATGAGTTTTCAAATTAAGAAACCTATATATTTTCATATAGTTCTTAAATATCCTTTGATAAAAATTACTTATAGAGATTTTATATTTTGTTGCTAGGAAAACCATCTTCTTCATATATGAGTTATATAGATAGTAGAGGCCCGGTGCACAAAATTCATGCACGGGGAGGTGGGGGGTCCCTCAGCCCAGTCTGCACCTTCTTGCAATCTGGGACCACTCGGGGAATGTCCAACTACCGTATTGTATGCAGGGATTGGGTCTAAACTGGCAGCCGAACATCCCCCTAGCAATCCGGGACCGCTGGCTCCTAACCGCTCGCCTGCCAGCCTGAATGCCCCTAACCACTCTGTTTGCCTGCCTGCCTGATGCCCCTAACTGCTTGCCTGCCTGCCTGATCGCCCCTAACCGCCTCTGCTTCGGCCCTCGCACCCGGGACCCAGGCTTCCCTCCTCCGGTCGGCTGCAGGCACCCAGGACCCAAGCCGGCTTCATCTGGGCAGGCACCAGGATCGAGGGTGGCTTCCCGGCCTCCGGGGCAGGTTCCCCTGGACCAGGCCCTGGCTTTATCCAGGACGTCGGACGTCCGGAAGACGTCTGGTCGATCCGGTCTAATTAGAATGTTACCCTTTTATTAGTATAGATAACTGATTACTGCCGACATACAGGAAAGAAGGATGAGGATTTCTGCATATTTATTTTTTCTTAGAAACTTGAATGTTCCCTTTAGCTCTAATAACTTTTCAGTTGATTCTTTTTTTTTTAAACATTCTAAGACTGTTTTTTTAAAAAATATATTTTTATTGATTTCAGAGAGGGAGAGGGAGAAATAGATAGAAACATCAATGATGAGAATCATTGATCGGCTGCCTCCTGCATGTTCCCTATGGGGGATTGAGCCCACATCCCAGGCATGTGCTCTGACCAGAACTGAACCTGGGACCCTTCAGTCCACAGGCTAACACTCTATCCACTGAGCCAAACCAGCTAGGGCTTCAGTTGGTAGTCTTATCCTGTGAATAATAATTTGTCTTCTCCCTTCAAATAGCTAAAGCTCTTCTTTGATCCTTTTGTCCTTACTACACTATACTAAGTAATGGTGGGCATCCTGGTAGTTCCCTTCCAATGGGAAGGTCTCTGGCATTTCACTATTAATGGAAGGTTTATAATTAGTTTCAAATAGAGACTCATTAGCAAAAGGCATAAAAAGTTCTTTGGTTTACAAAGATATTTTTAAAAACCAGAAATAATTATAGTAACATTAGCTAATATTCAGTATGTACTATGTGCAGAGCACCATGCGTCACATGAATTATATCATTAGACCTCATGACCAGTGATATTATTAACACCATTTTACAGATGAGGAAACTGAGGCTCAAAGAATCACATCTAACTGTCCAGGGAAGGTCACAGGACCAGGAATTTTTCAAAAGCAATCTAAGTCCTGCCCTAACCTCTAGAGCACAGCGCACTGGTGCCTCTCTGAAGCACTCCGTGTTGACTTTCAGATGCCTCTGGGGCATCCATTAGGATAGCTGTATTCTCCCTTCTTTGACATCCTATACAATAAAAGCGTAATATGCAAATTGATCGAACAGAGGAACGACCAGTCAGCGGGGGGTGGGGCCAGTGAGCAGAGGGAGG
>NW_005871403.1:332893-341449 GCF_000147115.1 Myotis lucifugus | reverse complement strand
ATAGGGGGAGGGGGGCCCTCCCCCGCCGCCCCTAACAGAAACAAATGGGGGGGGGGGGGCGGCACCGTCCCCTGATCAGCCCGTCAGGTTGCCTCCCACAGAGGGAGGCTAGCTGGCAACGGTGGGGTGATGGGGGGCGGGCGCTGTCCCCCTGATGCCCTGTCCTCGCCTCCCGCAGAGGGAGGCCATGCGGCAGCAAAGGCAGGGTGATGGGGGCAGCGCCGTCCCATGATCGCCCGTCCAGTCACCTCCCCACAGAGGGAGACCGGGTGGCAGCGGCGGGTGATGGGGCTGTCAGTAGGACATCCCCTGAGGACTCTTGGACTGTGAGAGGGCACAGGCTGGGCTGAGGGACCCCCCCGACCCCCCCCAGTGCACGAATCTTCATGCACCGGGCCTCCAGTAAATAATCAGATCAGTAAGTATTCTAACACTGTGAAAAGTTAAGAAATAAACCAACTTCCAAAGAAAATCACTTCTTCCTTTCTGGAGAATTTAACATGATAGTGTATGATAAATCTTTTGTCTATTTTGCAATTTCCAGTATGTTTATAATTATATTAGAGGCCTGATGCACGAAATTTGTACAAGGGGCTCAGCCCTCGCAGCCCCTCACCACCCCAGCCGGCCCTCGCAGCCTCTTCTGGGCCTCACAGTCCTGGCTTCATCCAGAGGGTCATCCCAACGGTCGTTCTGGTGTTCAGTCTAATTAGCACATTAGCTCTTTATTATATAGGACTAGAGGCGCAGTGTACTAATTCGTGCATGGGTGGGGTCCCCTGGCCTGGCCAGTGATCAGGTCCATCTCACCCAGTCCTGATTGGGGCCAGCCGGCTGGGGGGATGGACTGCGGGAGCTTGGCCGGCCATGGGAGGTTGGCTATGGGAGTGCACTGACCACCAGGGGGCAGCTCCTACATTGAGCGTCTGCCCCTGGTGGTCAGTGCACGTAATAGCTACCGGCTGGTCATCCAGTCATAATGGTGGCTTAGGCTTTTATATATATAGATGGAAAAATCCACTCTATTGCAGTAGTTCTTAAAGAAAAAGACAAAAATCAAAATTTATATGGTTCTAAATACAGCTATTTAAATCATTATGTATTCTGCCCTGACCGGTTTGGCTCAGTGGATAGAGCATCGGCCTGCGGACTCAAGGGTCCCAGGTTTGATTCCGGTCAAGGGCATGTACCTTGGTTGCGGGCACGTCCCCAGTGGGGAGTGTGCAGGAGGCAGCTGATCGATGTTTCTCTCTCATCGATGTTTCTAACTCTCTATCCCTCTCCCTTCCTCTCTGTAAAAAATCAATAAAATATATTTTTTAAAAATAAAATAAAGTAAATCATTATGTATTCAGAGCCGAAAAATAAATAACAAAAACAAACTACATTCAGCTGCATAAGAGTATTAACTCTTATTTCAATTAGCTTTTGTTAACCAGCATTAGAAGTTCAATTCTAACTCTGTCTCTACATATGTAAATTTGAGTTCCTTCACTGTATGAAAAAGGTTTCAAACTAAAGCAAGGGTCAATTTGTGTAAATGTTACTGAAAAATTAAAGCAATTGTTCCCTAAATATTTTTTTCAAGCTTTCTATAGATGGAAAGGCTTTTATGCCACCTAAAAAGGGCACATCTAAAATAATTATTTGTACCACTGACTTTAAGAGAAAATGAATGTAAACAGCTGGACAACAGGTGCTGGTTTATATATACATCACATTCTCACTGTATTTAACATTCTATAAACTACTTTATGATGTTGCATTAAAAAGATTTGTGTCACACATTCCAGAAACATGCAATTTAATTGTAAATATATAAATGTTATTTGGAAGATTATCCTTTACACTGAAATGAAGGATAGCTATAAATGCAGGAGAGACTTCAGGCACTTGTTAAATAAATTACTGAATGAACATATCAGGTAGATTAGTAAAAACAAAACTTAACCTTAGGATAAAATGTAATAAACCATCCCAGTTTGTAGAGCATCACCTTGAACCAAATTTGTGTCATATTAATGAACATCTTGGTGTCATATTAATCAAGAATATAAGACCACTGCATTCTGATTAAAAATTAGGATATCATTCGAGTCTAAACCCCATGGATTAAAAGGTATACTGACCACAGAGAAATGCAGTTCACAGTTTGGAATCTCAGAATTTGGGGCTCTATAAGCTGGTTCAGTCTTTCAGCTCCTAATATAACCCATTTTGTAAAGTAGATCAAGAAAAAATACTGAGGTCCTAAATTACATATATATATTAGAATGATTCAGATATTATTAACTGAGTAATGTTAAACTTTAGCATGAATTCAGTAAATACCATTTGAATGTCATTATTTTCTAGGTTTTAATTCTTCCTCACAAAACTTATTCTAAATCATTTATGGAAGAAGTAGATCAACAAACTTTTAAATTATTCTATGATAGAGGCCCGGTGCATGAAAATTTATGCACTGGAGGGGGAGGGGTTCCTCAGCCCGGCCTGTCCCCTCTCACAGTCCGGGAGCCCTCCGGGGCGGGAGGCAACCCAGCGACTAGGGGAAGGCAACGCCCCCATCACACCTTTGCTGCTGCCACTGCCGGCAGTGCAAGCCTCGGCCAGCCCTGGTTACCTGAGCCTTGGGCAGCCCTGGGCAGCTGCCATCTGAGGCTTGCCTGTGCCTTGGACCGGCCCTGGGTGGCTGGGGGGCTAAGGGGATAGGGGGACTCCGGAGGCAGGCGTGCGGAGCGGCGGCGGGCCCGGCCTTGCTGCATGCCTGCCGCCCCAGTGGGGCTGAGGGGACTGGACGCTGCCATCTTGTGGCTGAGGGCGCCGCCATCTTGTGGCTGAGGGCGCCACCATCTTTGAGGGCATGGTGGTCAATTAGCATATTATCTCCTTATTGGCTGTGGGCACCGCCATCCTTGAGGGCGGGGCAGTCAATTAGCATATTCCCTCCTTATTGGCTGTGGGTACCACCATCTTTGCTACGGAGTGAGGGTCAATTAGCATATTCCCTCTTTATTAGATAGGATAATTTATCATTTTCATGACAGATTTTCTCATAGTTGAAATGCTCTTAGGCTCTTCTCAATCCATTTATACTTTGTGGTCCATTTAATTAATTCCTTCAATATAATTACTGAGTAATTATTGACACATTATGTCAATTACTGAATTAGAGTTTAAGAATTTTCTAGATACAATATAGTAAAAGCCCAAAGTTAGCAATGTTTTTACCTTCATTCAAGAAATATTTGTTTAGCATCTATTACATACCCAGTGTTGGTGGGTATAATACTATGGCTCACATTTTTACTTGCATAAGGTTTACGTTTAAACACTAACAATCTCCTATTTAAAACGAAGCCCTAGAGTGCCGGGGAGCGCAATCGCACTCCTCCTGTCTTTTGCCAAAAGTGCCGGGAGCGCTATCGTGCTCCTCCTGCAGTGTCACTATTAGATGCTAGTAGTTCACTCTTTATTGACAGATGGCACCTAAGGAAAATCAGCAAAAATGCCTTGGCAATTTTAGCATAGTTCCTAGGATATTGGTTGGCACTCAAAGGGTTAATATAAGCAGTTCAACATGTCATAGAACTAATAACTCATTATTAGTGTGACTGGCGTAGGAGTCAGCAGGATCAGTTAAGTATCACAGTTCCTGTTTTACATTAAATGGCCCTTGAAATGCATGGCATCCTACAGCTAATAGCTCTTACCTATAAAAGGTACTTGCAAAGAGTCTTCTGAATCACTGTAAAAAAACTAAACCATAATCACAGAAGACTTTACTATCGTAGCACACAGCCCATAAATTATCACCAGAACACATGTGCCATCTAATAACCAACCATACCAGAACTTAATAAATTTTAGAAATCGCTGCCTTTCTTCTTTTAGAAGAAACAAGTGTATCATGTACCAACTAAAAAAGCTTGCACATCTCAAATCTGTCACTTGAAATAAGTGATGTAACAATGATAATGGTAACTCTGTGGTATTTATTTATACTATTATTACATAACTAGTGGCCTGGTGAACGAATTCGTGCACATTGAAAGGAAATTAATTAGAAGAAATATTTTAATATTGCTATTCGCCCTTTCTTTATAATAGAAGTGTCAACCAAATTCACGATCGACAATGACAGATGGAAACACGTGTGCAATTGGCACCAGCGAGAGCTTTATATGTATTGTGCATGCACAAGTCAACTTAGCCTTTTATAGATGTAGAATATACTTACTTAATTAGACCTGCTTTCTGATTTAGCTAAACTTTTTCCAGCCCAATGAAGCACCCCAACTTCTCTTTCAGGTAATTGTCAGCAACACAGCAGTAATTATCAACACAACGCAGATTATTATTGTAGATCACGCAGGGAGAATAAAGGGCAAAATATTTAACTGCAGCAGTGTTTGACTATATTCTGCACAGTGAGAAAACCTGAAGTCATTTTCAAGGTCTACCATTTCTTACTTCTTTTCAGTCGGGTCAAGTTTCTAAGCTTTCTAAATCTCCGTTTTCTGGCTAATGAAAAGAAAATAGGATTCCACCGAGTCTCCTATCTACCTATTCCAGGACTTCTGTGAGGATCAAATGAGATGAGGCATAGAATACGCTTCACAGACATTTGGTTAAAGTGTAAAATGTTTGCACCTGGCTATAAAGCAAGTTGTGTTCCTGGGCTGAAGAAACTCCAAGGAGGCTAGTTGCTAGGGAGAGGAAAACAGGCATTGATATGTGATGTCATTACCCAGTGCCCACAGCCACTGTTTCTGGGCTGGGCAGGGCTGTGGGCTGCATTTTACACTATGGGGTCTCAGCAACATCGGTTGCAATTTGGTGGGCTGTCGCTTCAGGGTGGTGGCAGGGCCTGTGTCCCACTTGGGGGAAGTCAAGTGTTGCTTTGCGGATGCCAGGTCTGCGGTGCTGTTTCTCTGTAAATGGCCAGTGCGCATCACAGCAGCTCCTGTGTTGAGTGTCTGTCCCCTGGTAGTCAGTGCATGTCATAGCGACCAGTTGGACGGTTAGACACTTAGCATATTAGCCTTTTATATATATACATATTAATTACTATGCAATATTATATTACATTACATTATATGTTATATATAAAATAAAGCTGAGCATGTGTTATAAAACCATACTGAACATTCTTTTTTTAAAATATATTTTTATTGATTTCAGAGAAGAAGGGAGAGGGAGAGAGAGAAAAACATCAGTGATGAGAGAGAATCATTGATGGGCTGCCTCCTGCACACCGCACAGTGGGAATCGAGCACACAACCCAGGTATGTGCACTGACTGGGAATCGAACCATGACCTCCTGGTTCATAGGTTGATGCTCAACCACTGAGCCATGTGGGTTGGGCTTAATGTTCATTCTTTCTTACAGGTTATAATTCCATCAAGGTAGATAGAATATTTGTACTTCACAAAGAAGAAAACCAAAGCTCAAAAAGGTTAAGGGATTTGGCCATGGCCACACAACTGGTAATGCTGGGGTGAGGGTTAAGTCAGGGTCTGACTGGCTCTAGACATTACACAAAGTTTCAGAGAATTAGAGTATTACCCTGTCAACTGTGATTGGTTTGGAGGACAAGATAACAATTCATTCTTTGAAAACTCAGATGAAGAGCATAAAGCATGGCTTTTATACATATAGATAAATATCAGAAAATTCAATAATACTAACATTACTTAATAACTTCACTAAAGCCCTGACTGGTTTGGCTCAGTGGATAGAGCGTCGGCCTGAGGACTGAAAGGTCCCAGGTTCGATTCCAGTCAAGGGCATGTACCTTGGTTGCGGGCACATCCCCAGTAGGAGATGTGCAGGAGGTGGCTGATCGATATTTCTCTCTCATCGATGTTTCTAACTCTCTATCCCTCTCCCTTCCTCTCTGTAAAAAATCAATAAAAATATATTAAAAAAAATAATAATTTCACTAAAGTCAATTCATCTGCTCAGAAAAAGTATAATGTATCAATTAATACGCTAGTAAATTACAAAGCACAAAGGCCACTACCTTTGTGTATGGCTTTGTTTCCTTTCAGGCAAGTTTTGTGATGAAAGCTCTACCTACCTTCCCACTCTCTTTTTGGACTCTTGGAGGTGCCACAGGGACTTGTGGAACTTCTACATTCCAAATCAATCTGTTCCTGCCTCTGCCGCTGCTCTTCCAGGAGTGCTGACTCATGCATCGCTTTAATGTGTCGCTGGTAGAGGGCATAGCCACTCACTTGGGTTCCAATTGGCATATTACATGGGGTGCAGGACACCTACAGGAAGAAAAAAAAGTAAATATGCCATGACCAACATAATAATTACCATCTGTTGCAACTAATGCTTATTTCTGTGATGTTACTGGTCAAAGTGATTTTACCATGTTTTAATCGAAATAATCTTCAAATATAATGATTGAAATGCTAAACAGTTACTTTCAGAAATGAACACAATATAAATCACAAAAGCTGTAATAAGATAAATCAAATTAGAAATTAAAACACCCTGTCTGCTTCTAACTTATGATGGTCAAATCCTTGGTAGCTCGACCCTGTGTCCTTACCCCTCCTCTCAATGTCCTTTTTTTACCACAGTCAGTTGGAGTACAGGGGAGTCTCCCCAGTTGGCCAAGACGGCAACAGGAGGAAGTTCTTACACTGAGGGGCCAAACACTAGAAAGATGGAAAGGCAGGGCCCCAGCAGGCCATAAAGATAGATATATGAATGGAAAGGCCCCAATGTGCCCAAAGCTAGGAAGATGAATGGAGAGAGAAAAAAAGCCCTACCCACCGTATTCTTATAACAACAGCAGGCTTGAGCAGGAAGAGAGATGGTTTTAGAGACAGGGAGTCCACTGTTCTTCCAGGTTGTATGGCACCTAAATAAAACATCTTTTTTTTTTATCCTCACCTGAGGATATGTTTTTATTGATTTTGAGAGAGGAAGGGAGAGAGGGAAACATTGATTTGAGAGAGAAATATCCATCAGCTGCCTCCTGTATGTGCCATGCCCCAACTGGGGATTGAACCCAAAACCTAGCTATGTGCCCTAACCAGGAATCAAACCCACAATCTTTATGATATACTAGAGGCCCAGTGCACGGAATTTGTGCACGGGGGGGGGGGGGTCCCCTCAGCCCAGCCTGTACCCTCTCAAATCCGGGACCCCTCGGGAGTTATCCAAATGCTGGTTTAGGCCTGATCCAATTCCCGCCCCTGCCCCCTGCCAGCCTGGTCACACACAACTGCCCCCCCCCCGCCAGCCTGGTCACCCCCAACTGTCCCCCCTTCCGCTGGTCACCCCTCACTGCCCCACTCTGCCAGCCTGGCCGCCCCCAACTGCCCCCCTGCAGGCCTGGTCGCCCCACGCAGCCCTCTGTTCAGTCGCTTGGTCGTCCCTCACTAAACCCCTGCTGGCCTGTTCGCCCCAAACAGCCTGCTGCTCAGTCATTTGGTCATCCCTGACTAACCCCCCTTTCGGCCTGGTCACCCCCACAGCCTGTTCGGTCATCCGTTCAGTTGTTTTGGTTGCGACGGTCGCTTAGGCTTTTATATATATAGACTAGAGGCCCAGTGCACAAAAATTTGTGCACTCGGGGGGGAGGGGGGGGGTCCCTCAGCCTGGCCTGTGCCCTCTCACAGTCTGGGACCCCTTGGGAGATAACGACCTGCTGGCTTAGGCATACTCCCAGGTGGCAGAGGGCAGGCCCAATCCCTAGGTGCAGCCCCTGGTCGGGCTCAGAGCAGGGCTGATTGGGGAGTTGGGGCGCCGACCCCTGTCATGCACAGAGCAGGGCGGATCGGGAGGTTGCGATGCCACCCTCAGTCATACTCAGGGTAGGGCCGATTGGGGGGTTGTGGCACCGCCCCGTCACACTCAAGGCAGGGTCGATGTGGAGGTTGCGGCGCCACACCCTGTGACGCACAGAGCAGGGCCCATCAGGGGGGTTGGGGCTCCGTACCCTGTCACGCACAGAGCAGGGCCCATCAGGGGGGTTGGGGCTCCGTACCCTGTCACACACAGAGCAGGGCCGATCAGGGGGTTGGGGAGCTCCCCCCTGTCATGCACAGAGCAGGGCCCATCAGGGGGTTGGGGAGCTCCCCCCTGTCACTCACAGAATAGGGCCGATAGGGGAGATGGGGCACCGCCCCCTGTCACACACAGAGCAGGGCGGATCAGGGGGTTGGGCGCCGCACCCTGTCACACTCAGGGCAGGGCCGATGCGGAGGTTATGGCTCTACCCCGTCACACAAAGAGCAGGGCCTGTGGTGGTGGGGGGGGGGGGTTTGGGGCACCGCCCTCTATCACCCACAGAGCAGAGCCGATCAGGGGGTTGGGGCGCTGCCACTGTCACACTCAGGGCAGGGCAAATGGGGAAGTTATGGCTCTACCCCGTCACACACAGAGCAGGGCCTGTGTGTGTGGGGAGGGGGGGGGGGGGTAGTGGCGCCCTCCTCTATCACCCACAGATCAGGGCCGATCAAGTGGGGTGGGGCGCTGCTACTGTCACACTCATGGCAGGGCCAATGGGGAAGGTATGGCTCTACCCCCGT
>NW_005871403.1:315844-332793 GCF_000147115.1 Myotis lucifugus | reverse complement strand
GGGCCCGTCTAGGAGGGGTTGAGGCTCCCGTCCCTTTTCACTCAAAAGAACAGTGGATGTGAAGCTTTCTGTGATCTCCCCCTCTTACATACACAGAGCAGGGGGGTAGAGGGGGGTTGGCGAGCTCCCCCCATGTCACTCACAGAGAGAGAGCTTATAGGTGGTATGGGGCACCGCCCCTTTCACCCCCAGACCGGAGCAGATCAGGGGTTGGGGCGCCGCACCCTGTCACACACAGAGCCGCAGGGCGATCAGGGGGTTTGGGCGCTGCCTCCTGTCACGCTGATCCCGGTGCCGGGAGGCCTCGTGGCTCCGCTGATCCCGGTGCTGGGAGGCATATTACCCTTTTACTATATAGGATAGAGGCCTGGTGCACGGGTGGGGGCCGGCTCGTTTGCCCTGAAGGGTGTCCTGGATCAGGGTGGGGGTCCCCACTGGGGTGCCTGGCCAGCCTGGGTGAGGGGATGATGGCTGTTTGCAGCTGGTCACACACCCTTCAGTGTGGGGGTCCCCACTGGGGTGCCTGGCCAGTCTGGGTGAGGGACTGAGGGCTGTTTTCAGGCTGGCGGTTGACTGAAGCTCCCAACCGCTCCTTTTTTTCTTTTTTTTTTCTTTTTTTAATTCTGGGCCAGCTGTAGCTCTGAGGCTTGGCTCCAGCTCTGAGACCTCGGCTGCTGAAAGCAGGTATCTGGTTTGTTTGGGTTCGATAATCAAAACACTGTTTCAACTCCAGCTCTGAGATCCTGGCTGGCTGAAAGCAGGTTTCTGGCGTTTTGTTTAGCTTCTTTATTTGTAACGATGTTTCAAACTGCAAGCTCTGAGGCCGGCAGCAGCAGGCGGGGAACGGTGGAGTCCTCTGTCACTGAAGCAAGCAAGCCTCATGTTCACTTCAAGCTGCCTGGCTGCCGGCCGCCATCTTGGCTGGCAGTTAATTTGCATATCACCCTGATTAGCCAATGGGAAGGGTAGCGGAGTGATACCAATTTGCATGTTTCTCTTTTATTAGTGTAGATAGGACTCCACTCAACCAACTGAGCAACCCTGCCGGGTAAAACCTCTTTTTCCTTTTGCTCCAGCACCTGCCTCACAAGTTTGGCTTTCATTGCAGTAGGCAGCCAAACCTCCGTTTTTGTTTTTGTTAAGTTAGTTTTTGAGGACTCCGCTGGAATAGCATGGACCTCAGCAAGTCCTGGAGGAATCGGGTGGGGTCCCAGCAGCCTGTGGCAGGCTGGCCCAGGGACAGTGGGACCGTGGGGACTTCCCAGTAGCTGCCAAGAGCTTGTCCTGGGGAATTTGCCTGCACTCCTTCTCTAGTTGTCAGCCACCTGAAATGCTTGGCTGGTGAAAGGAAACGGGTTTTTGGTGAGAAGAACCCCAAGACTGCACACCAGGGATCCTCTACCCCTGCTGCTCAGGCTTCATGCTGCTTGGGCTCGGTGTCACTTGGGTCCTGTTAAAATCATTTGCAGTACCGGTTGGCAGGCTACCCCTGTCGCTTGGGCTTCATGCCACTTGGGTCCTGCTAGCACTGCTGTGGTACTGGCTGGCAGGAGATAAGACATTAAGAGGTGCTTGTGAGTACTCATTTGGAAAAATGGAATTATGGATCCAATTTTTGTTCATATGTTCCCACTTTGTCTGGGGTCTTGCTATGGTTATGGTTTTGGGTTTGTACTTTTGTGCCACTGGGGTGTTCTGTTTTGACTCCTGAAGGGAGCCCACTGGCCCGAATTTTAGAAGATTGGTCCTTGTACAGCTATGGTCTAATGACTGAGAAGGAATTGGTTTTCTACTGTAACACTACTTGGCCTATGTACTAGGTGTACCGATTAATAATGTGGATTTTGTAATCAAAGAAAACACGATAATTTCAAGAGAAACATCAAAAGTGCTTCTTTACTCAAAGTGATGTCCATCGCTAGCTACACATTTCCCCCATCTTTCAGGTAATTTGTGGATACCATCCCAATAGAACTTGTCTTGTTTTGAGGCAAACCATTCAGAGATCCAATTTTCCACTTCTTCGTATGTTTTGAAGTGCTGCTCAGAAAGTGTGTGTGCCATCGATTGGAACAAGTGGTAATCTGAAGGAGCAAGGTCTGGTGAATATGGCGGGTGCGTTAATACTTCCCAGGCAAGATCTTTTCACATGTCTTTACTGGTTTTGAAGTGTGTGATGGTGCGTCATCATGAAGCAAAATTACTTTGCCATGTAATTCTGGCACATTCTGGTCGTTTCACGATCAAAGCGTGGTTCAAATTGATTATTTGTTGTTGGTAGTGATCAGTATTAACAGTTTCACCTGGTTTTAGAAGCTCATAATATACCACACCTTCCTGATCCCACCAAACGCAGAGCATTGTCTTCTTTCCAAAGCGATTTGACCTTGCAGTCGATGTTGATGGGTGACCTGGATCAACCCATGATTTTGTGCATTTGGGATTCTCAAAATAAATCCACTTTTCATCGCCAGTCACAATTCGATGCAAAAAAGACTTTCGTGCCGTAGAAGCAACATTTTACTGATGACTTTTCGGTTTTCCATTTGTCTTTCGTTCAGTTGATGTGGCACCCATTTTCCTTCCTTTAAAGTCTTTCCCATTGCTTGTAAACGATTGGAAATTGTTTGCTGAGCAATGTTTAATCTTTGTGCAAGTTGTTTTTGAGTTTGACACGCATCTTCATCCAATAATGCTTGTAATTGTTGGTCTTCAAACTTTTTCAGTTGACCTGGACTGTCTTTGTCTTTCACATCGAAATCATCACTTTTAAGGCAGCTTTCACAAGTATCTTGAGATGGAGCATGTTCACCATAAGCTTCCCCAAGTATTTCAGCAGCACTTTTCTTCAAAATAATGAATTAAAGCTTCCTGCAAATGGTCTTTTTTTGACAAAAAATTCGACATTTTTAAGTGTAAAAATATCTATGATGTCAAAACCTTCAGAAAATTTGACATATGAAGTTTTGAAGCTTGTTGTCAATACAACAAAATAGTATATATATCAAATCGCATATATATCAACATATGTGTAACTCCATCTATTGAAACAAATCTGCATTATTAACCGCTACACCTAGTATACTTTATACTATAGGGGAAAAATAGGTTCCCTAAATTACTACTCCATCATACAGTTGGAATTATTTTGCCAATGGTTAGGGAAATGAAATGAAATCCCTTATGTCCAGGTGTCCATGTTTTTATAGGATACGGATTCGGCAAAGAAAGGGAACAACTTAATGATCCAGAGAAGGGAACTGGCTCTAAAACCCCCTCCAATAGAAAGACACAAGAAGAAAAGGAGAATGAGGAAATGAGTCTCTCTAACGCCCAGCCACCGAGGGACCCAGGGTTAGCAGCAGGAGGATTTCCCCCACCATCACTCCCGCTGCTGATGCCCCTGAGATAGGGCCAGGGGGGGGGGGCAGCCCCACCCCGTATGATGAAGGAATGGTCTCCCCTCAATGACCTGGCAGGGCACCCAATTTGGCAAGGGAGCATCCCTACCCGGAGCAGGACAATTCCCTTTGAGGCAACACCGTATAAGCAGAATAAACCAGAAAGGCCCGTCTGCTGGCTTCCTTTAGGCCCACACTCCATTTCTACTTCGGATTTAATGAACTGGAAGAATTCCAATACCTCATACAGGGAGGATCCTCAGAAAATGGTAGATCTTATCACCTCCACTTTTGCCATTCACCACCCAAATGTCCGGATGATAAATGTGACTTTTATTGGGCAAAGTGCCTGCAGATCAGAAGGAAGCTCAAACATTTAGACAGGGTGTTGGGACTGAATCCCTCCCAGCTGGTGGACAGAGCCTTTCAATCTTACCATGCCCGGGAAACAAGGACACTGAAGCAGGCCACTGTTTTCTTAGAAACAGTGCGGGAAACCAGAAGGAGAGGCGGGATCCGAAAGGAAAAGGGAAAGACCCACAAGGTGCCAATCAATGTGCCTATTGCAAAGAGGAAGGCCATTGGAGAAAGGACTGCCTTGGAACCCCAAAAGAAAAACAAAAAGGATGGAAACCCTTGCCAAGAAATGTTAGAAAGGAATGACGAATCTGGAGGACCAGGGGCTCCCCTAGACACCTCCTGACCTATTTCCCCACAGGAGCCCCAGGGAACAAGCTAATTGACTTCCTTGTAGATACGGGAAACTAACCAAGAAAAATTCAGCTGTGGAGTTGGTTACTGGAGTGACCGGACATTACAAAAACAGGCGTTCTTTCAACCTCCAGAATGCCAGCTTGGGGATTAAAAGCTTACGCACAGTTTTCTCTACATGCCAGACTGCCCCGTTTGGTTGTAGGGCTGAGATTTACTTTGTAAATTGCATGCACAAATAACTTTTCACCTGAGAAGTAGCAATTATGTATGGGAGTCCCATCAGAACATGCTCTCCAGCTCCAGGTAATACTGGAAGGAGATGGAGGTGACTCTTCCCACCCGAGATCCACGAGCAGGTTGACTGAGCCTTTGGGCCGACAGAACCCCAAGTAGGGCAGTTAATATCCAACCTGTAAAATTAACCTAAAAGGAGCATGGATTCCATGGAAGAAACAATATCACCTTAAAAAGGAAGCTATACAGGGAATTCAAGCATTATTGCAGAAATTCTTTTTTTTTTTTTTTTGTTCCAGAGAGGAATGGAGAGAAAGAGAGGGATAGAAACATCAATGATGAGAGAGAATCATTGATCGGCTGCCTCCTGCATGCCCCCTACTGGAGACCAAGCCCACAACCTGGGCATGCGCCCCTGACTGGAATCGAACCTGGGGCCCTTCAGTCCACAGACCAACGCTCTATCCACTGAGCCAAATCAGCCAGGGCTGCAGAAATTCTTAAAATCATAATTAATTCAGCCATGCTAGTCTCCCTATAACACTCCCATTTTTCCAGTCAAAAAGTCTTACTCTGTACAAAGTAAGGATCTCAGGGCCATAAATGTTATTGTCCAGGACACTCATCTTATGGTGCCCAGCCCTTATACTTTGTTGACCTCAGTGCCTGGGGACAGCAAGTAGTTTTCAGTCCTAGACTTGAAGAATGTTTTTTTCTGCATCTCAATAGATGAACAGGCTCAACTATTATTTGCCTTTGAATGGCAGGACCCACAAACTAAAGCCATGCTCCAATACTGTTGGACTGTGTTGCTATAAGGATTTAAGGATTCCCTGACCATACTGGGGAAATATTAGCATGGTATTTAAGGGATAATCAATTGAAATTGGGAGTTCTTCAACAATATGTAGACGACTTACTAATAGCTAGCAATACTTACAAAGACTGTTGCTCAATACCATCAAGTCCTGAATCATTTGGCAAAAAGAGGACATGGAGTATCACTTTACAAGGCCCAGATCTGCACGCAGGAGGTGGATCCCAGGATTCCAAGTGGAACAGGGCACTAGGAGTTTGATGGCAAATTGAAAACAAGCCACTGCTACAATAAAAACTCCACAGAAATGGAGGCAGCTTCGTGGATTCTTAGGGATTACAGTTTTGCTTAATTTTTATTCTGAACTTTGGCCCTATGGCGAAATAACTGTATAGCGAAAGAATTGTAGAATAGACTCAGAACCTCTTAAATGAACAAGAGACTCTCAGGTAGTATTTGACACTTTAAAGGAAAAATTAGTTTCAGCTCCTGCATTAGGACTGCCCAATTTACAAAACCTTTCAAATGATACATTCATGAAAGGCAAGAAATTGGACTTGGGGTACTAACCCAGACCTGGGGAAATAGCCCTCAACCCATGGCCCTATGTATCAAAGAAACTAGATCACATGACAACAGGATGGTTGCCATGCCTCTGGGCACTAGCAGCAACCTCTGACATCCTACAGAATGGGTAGAGGAATACCACACTAGAACTGAGAAGGCAAATGAGGTAGCAAAACTTCTACTCAAAGAAATAATCCCTAGGTTTCAACTTCCTTACAGCATTCAAAGTGTCACTGAACCATTGTTTACTTCAGAAATCTCCCAGGAGATAGGACAGGCACTGCAGACTCAATGGAAACTACATGCATCTTGGAGACGCCATCTACGGGAAGACTAAGAAAATAAGCCACTCAAGCCCCGGCCGGGTAGCTCAGCTGGTTAGAGCATCATCCTGATATGCCATAGTTGTGGGTTCGATCCCTGATCAGGGTACATACAAGAATTAACCAATGATTACATAAATAAGTGGAACAACAAATTGATGTTTCCCTATCTCTAAATCAATCAATAAAAACTTCAAAAAAAAAAAAAAAAGAAAATGAACCATACAATAAAGAAGATCCTGATGAAATATGCCAGGAAACACATTTGAAATGCGACTAGATACTCCCTATTGCCTTGCTCCAGATTAGATTAGCACTCTGAAGTGGGGCTTAAATTAAGCCCTTTTGAAACAGTTTATGGGAGACCCTTCCAAATTTCTGTTTTAGGAGCACCTCCTTTAGACTTAGAACAGCAATCAATCATTAAATAATATGTACAACATTTAGGGCAAACACTAACAATTTTGCACAAGTTTGCTCATTGCTGGATTACCCATCTGGCGAGCCCTTACACCCATTCCAGCTGGGAGTCTTACTAAAAACCTGAAAGACTCGTCCTGAACAGCAGTTAGCCGAGCAATGGGCCAGTCCCTGTGATAATCCTGCTGACAACACACTCTTCCTTAAAGCTCCCGGGAATCAAGCCTTGGATCCACCCCTCACGGGTAAAGCAGGTGCTGCCTGGAGAGGACTCAGATCTGGCTGCTGCTGTTGATACTGCAAGGGAAAGCTGGACCTGCAATCGTGAAAGAGATTTAAAATTCCGCTTTCAGGAAGGAACAGCGCCTCCCAAAGCTAAGTGACAAAATTACTTTTCCTTTTACTATTTTTTTTTTACAATTGCTCTACTCTATGCCCAGGCTTAGACTGATAACACCTTTGCATTTCCCAGAAAGTGGCTTCCTTGGCAAACTTATCCTGCTGTTGGGTGTGCCACCCGAAGCCCCACTCAGGATTAGATCATGCCCACCCCTTAGTCTCTCCAGTCTCTGATTTCACGACAATTCCCCTGCACGACTAGGCATACCCCTCACTGAGCACTTGATCATTTTTTCTGCCAAATAGGTCTCACTTTGGTAGCCCATCGGCAACACTGGCTCTTGAAACAAGAATACCAGCTTTGCTTGTTCACAGTGCCATCCTCTACACCGCATATGCCGTCTTCAGACAGCAATCCTTTTCCCTCATATAAAGCTTCCCTCCATTACTGACCCCCCTCTTCTTTTAGTAGATAGTAAGAATCTCTGGATCCACAGATAGGTAAGATTATGCAGGAAGAAACTACAGAAGATGAGACCTTCATCTATTTATCCTTGTAAGATTACAAGGGTCCAGAGTTTTGAAGGGGAAGGTGTTACCATGGACAGTCAGTTGGAGCATCAGGGAGTCTCTACCATTGGCCAAGATGGCAGCAGAGGAGGTTCTTACATTGAGCGTACTCCAAAAGCTAGAAAGATGAATAGATAGGGCACCAAGTGCACCTAAGGCTAGCAAGATAACTGAATGGGGAAAAAAATAAAGACCTCCCCTCTCCCTATCCCTATAATAATGGTGGACTTGAACAGGAAGAGAGATTGTCTTTGAGACGGGAGTTAACCATTCTCCCAGGTCTCCTAGGTCAAATGGGACCTGAATGAAACCTCTTTCCTTTTGCACCAGCACCTGCCTCACAAGTTTGGCTGTGGTGGTGGCAGGCAGCTGAACCTGTGTTTTTTCAGTTACACTCTCACCAGGTAATGGTATCCTCTTTTGTGAATTTAAAAGTCATCTATATGTTAACAACTCATAAATTTCTATTTCTAAGACATTTTTCTCCAAAGTCTACACTTAGAAAAATTGCCTAACAACTCCACTTGGATATCTCAAAGCACCTCAAAACCTATATGCAAAACTGAACTTTTCATTTTCTAAACTCAATGCTTCTCCTACAGTGATCTCCATTTTAGAAAACTGAACCTCAGCAGCTTCAGCCAGACACTGGTAGTCATCCTTAATGAATCAATCTCTTCAACTCCCACAACTAATTCATTAACATATCAATTCTCCCTAACCATTCAATAATATACAGGGTGGGGCAAAATCAGATTTGCATTTGTGAGTAAACGAAACAGTTTATTCTCATATTATTATCTACTAGCGGTCTGGTGCACAAAAATCTGTGCACTGGCAGGGGAGGGTGGGTGAGTGGGAGGTGTCCCTCAGCCTCACTTGTGCCCTCTCACAGTCTGGGACCCCTCGGGAGATAACCACCTTCTGGCTTAGGCCCGCTCCCTGGGAGGCAGATGGCAGATGGCAGGCCCGATCCCTCGGTGCCTGCCCCGCCTCCCCGGGTCGCGCACATGGCAGGGCCGATCAGGGGGTTGGGGCGCCGCCCTGGGTCGGGTCTCACACAGGACGCCTGGGCGGGCCGGCTGATCGCTGCTGCCCCGCCCAGCCGCCCGGGGTCGGGTTGCACATGGGACGCCCAGATGGAGGCCGGGCGGGCTGGCCGATCGCTGCTGCACCGCCCAGCCGCCCCGGGTCGGGTCGCACACGGACGCCCGCCGCCCCGGGTCGCAGATAGCAGGCCCGGATGGCGGCAGGGTAGGAGGGATGGCGCTATCCCGCCCTGCCTGCAGTATGCAAATTAGCCGCCATCTTTGTTGGTGGTTAATTTGCATATTGCGCTGATTAGCCAATGGGAGGCATAGCGAAGGTATGGTCAATTACCATGTTTGTCTATTATTAGATAAGATTATTATACTAGAGGCCCGGTGCACGAAATTCGCACACAGGGAGTCCCTCAGCCTGGCCTACATTCTCTCCAATCCGGGACCCCTTGGGGGATGTCCGACTGCCTCTCACAATCCGGGACCACTGGCTCCTAACCCTTCGCCTGCCTGCCTGCCTAATTGCCCCTAACTCCTCTCCCTACCTGCCTAATCGCCCCTAACCACCTCTGCCTGCCTGCCTGATCACCCCTAACTGCTCCCCTGCTGGTCTGATCGCCCCTAACCGCCTCTGCCTAGCCCTACACCCGGGACCCAGGATTCCCTCCTCCGGCCAGTTGCAGGCACCCGGGACCCAGGCTTCCCTCCCTCTGGCTGGCCGCAGGCACCCCAGGAAGTGGGCCGGCTTTGCCTGCGGCCAGCCGCAGGGGACCATGGCGGGCAGCTTCGCCTGGGTTGAAGCTGCTGGCACCCAGGACCGCGGGGCAGGCGACTTGTCCCTCTCCCGGGCCGCAGGCACAGGCACTGGCACCCGGGACTGAGGGGTGGGTAGCTTGTCCCTCCTGGGCCACAGGCACAGGGCGCTGGCACCCAGGACTGCAGGGCATGTGGCTTGTTCCTCTCCCGGGTTGGGGTGCAGGCGCATGGGACCACATGGCGTGCGGCTTGTCCCTCTCCCGGGCCGCAGCCCCAGCCGCTGTTGCCTGGGACCGCGGGGCGGGTGGTTTGTCCCTCTCCTGAGCAGCAGCCCTAGCCGCTGGTGCCCGAGACGGCGGGGTGGGCGGCTTGTCCCTCTCGCGGGCCGCAGGTACAGGCGCAGCCGCTAGCACCCAGAACCGCAGGGGGGGGGGCTTGTCCCTCTTCCAGGGCACAGCCTATCTGTCCCCATTCCTCTCTCACGAACTCATTTGTGCCTGGCTGGTCCCCATTCCTCTCTCATAAGCTCATTTGTGCCTGGCTGGTCCCCATTCCTCTCTCACAAGCTCATTTGTGCCTGGCTGGTCCCCATTCCCCTCTCCCCAGTGTTGAGTGTCTGAGCCCTTATGGAGTGAGGGCGTGATGACCATTTGCATATTAGCTCTTTATTATATAGGATTGCTTTCCATACGAACAACTACTTTAGCCCCTAAGACAATACATCATTTCATGAATACAAAATAATCCTGGGGAAGTAGACACCTAAACTTTTTTAGAACTTGTTATCTAAAGACTTCCATAGTATTTTCTGCTACTATAAATGTAAAAAATATCACTGAATGTTAACACACACATAATTTTCTTACTTTTGTGCTTTGGCTTATATGTAAACATGGCCTTTCCTATTTTGCTACAAAAAGTCAAATGAAGTGTTCTGGTCTAACCAAAGTATTATTTCCTAAGTGGAATCTTATTCATATGTCTCAATAAGAAGGAAGCTCTCATTTTAAATTAAAAAATTTAAAAAAAATTTTTTTTCCTCTCATTTTAATTTTTATTGATTTCCGAGAGGAAGGGAGAGATAGAAATATCAATGGTAAAAGAGAATCCTTGATTGGCTGCCTCCTGCATGTCCCCCGCCTGGGGATTGAGCCTGCAACCCAGGCATGTGCCTTGACCAGGAATCCAATGGTGACTTCCTGGTCAACGGTGACTTCCTCAACCACTGAGCCATGTTTGTTGGGTTCATTTTAACTTTTATTATGATTTTTTTCTATGTCTTATGATCACAACCAATCTCTAAGTTTTTTTGAAGTCAGAAATTATAACATGTGTATATTCCATACAGCATTAACTGCAGTCTTGAACTGGGTAGATATTTAATAAATATCCATTTGAAGAAACTGATGAATAACAAATGTTTAATGATTTTTGTGAGCCTATCACAAGTGCACACTTAACTTTTCCCAATTATCATATGAGACAGTTAACAAATTTTTTGTTTTTGTTTGTTTGTTAATCCTCACCCGAGGATATTTTTCCTGTGATTTTTAGAGAGAGTATAAGGGAGAGGGAGAGACAAAGAGAGAGAAAACATCGATGTGAGAGATATATCGATTTG
Source organism: Myotis lucifugus (assembly GCF_000147115.1). NCBI lineage: Eukaryota > Metazoa > Chordata > Mammalia > Chiroptera > Vespertilionidae > Myotis > Myotis lucifugus. Next base: position 321,991 of record NW_005871403.1, on the reverse strand, counting down.
TTGACTCCTGCACGCGCCCCTGATGGGCAGAGGATTGAGCCTGCAACCGAGATACATACCCTTGACCAGAATTGAACCAGCACCCTTCAGTCCGAGGACCAACACTCTATCCACTGAGCCAAAATGGCTAGGGTACAATAAGTAAAGCAGGAGATAGAACATAACTAAGTAAAAGAACAATACCCAAGATTGGAATTCACTTTCAAAAGGGAATCAAACTTGTAGAGATCAAGTAAAATGTAAATAAAACTAGATTTGGAATTATATACTGAAGTTAGCCATACTCTATACTTCATTCTAAATATTCAAAACCTAGTTACCTATTTATTCTACTACTGTCATAGAGCAAAACAAACAAATCAAAAGTTATTAATATTTATGGCTAAGGAATTATATTTCGTTTGTTTTTTTCTTAGAAATGACCATCTCAATCAATCATCACAATGAATCTAATACGCATATCCAACAGATAAGTAAACAAAATGGATATTATAAATCTTAAAAAGGAAGACACATGTTACAACATGATTAATCTTGAGGACATTATGCTGAGTGAAATAAGCAAGTCATAAAAAGACAAATACTTATATTCCACTTATATGAAGTACCTACAGTAGTCAAAATCATAAAACAGAAAGTAGAACAGTGGTTACCAGGAGCTGGGAGAGGGGGAAAAGGAAAGTTATGGTTTAATGGGAATAGAATTTCAGTTTTACAAGATGAAAATATTCTGGGGGTCTGTTTCACAACAATTTGAATATACTTAACACTACTGAACTGTACACTTAAAAATAGCTGATGATAAATTTTATGCCATGTGTTTTTTACCCCAATATTTTTAAATCCTCAATTGAGGACATGTGTGTTTTTTAAACTAAATTTTTAGAGAGAGGAGACGAGAGAGGAAAGAGAAACATCAGTCAATTGCCTTCCGTACACACCCCCAACCAGGGATCAAACAATGCTCCAACCAAAACTGAGCTCCCTGGCCAGGGTTTATACCACAGTTTCTTTAAAAATCAAGTACTGATTAAAGGAGAGAAGAAATGTATATACAGGTCTTTGTTTTGCAACTTTAAGCACTTACCATTGGTGGGATAACAGCAGCTCGATGCTGAAGCTGTGGCAGGTCCAGTGGATTTGGTTTCATTGGGGATGAGACTAGTATAGATCCAGTGGGGTTTAACAGTGAAGGCTTTGAGTCCATAGGAAACATTCTGCAATTGGCAATTATAAAAAGAGAAGTTAACGTATTCTTTTTTTTTTCAAATATATTTTATTGATTTTTTACAGAGAGGAAGGGAGAGAGATAGAGAGTTAGAAACATCGATGAGAGAGACACATCGATCAGCTGCCTCCTGCACATCTTCCACTGGGGATGTGCCCGCAACCCAGGTACATGCCCTTGACCGGAATCGAACCTGGGACCTTTCAGTCCACAGGCCGACGCTCTATCCACTGAGCCAAACCGGTTTCGGCAACATATTCTTATTTAAGACTTTAAATACAGAGTGGGGCAAAAGCAGGTTTACAGTTGTGAGCATGTGAAACAGAGTATATTCTTGTATTATTTTCCATACAAACAACTATAAGCCTACTTTGCCAGACCCTGTATATAATCACCATAATTCCTTCTAAGTCAATACGTACACACACACACACACACACACACATCACATTAACCTTACAAGATACTAGAGGCCCGGTGCATGAAATTTGTGCGTGAGGTGGTGGTGTCCCTCAGCCCAGCCCAGCCTGTACCCTCTCCAATCTGGGACCCCTTAGGGGATGTCGGACTGCCGGTTCCCGATCTCTCACAATCCGGGACTTGTGCTGACCACCAGGGGGCGGCACGGAATGAAGGCAGGCCCTGGCTGGCAGCCGGGAGGCCCCAATTGGCTCTGATTGCTGGCCAAGCCTAGGGAACCTATCAGTGCACGAATTTTGTGTACTGGGCCTCTAGTATTACATAAAGTAGTATTTATTTCTATAAAATATACATTTTTATACTTAAATATTTTATAAAAACCATAAAGATGATACATTCTTATACTAATTTAACTAGAGGCCCAGTGCACAAAATTCATACATGGGTAGAGTCCGTAGGCCTGGCTGGCAATCAGGGCTGATCTGTGGGGGCCGACGGGGCAATCGGGGGAGGGCCCCCACTGGCACTCGCCTTGGCTGGCCTAGGGCCTGCGGGCTGGGAGCAGGTCCTGCATTGAGCGTCTGCCCCCTTGTGGTCAGTGTTCGTCACAGCGACCAGTCATTCTGCCGTTCCATTGATTTGCATATTAGGCTTTTATTATATAGGATGAATAAAAGTATTTATAAGTTAATTTGTATTATACCTGATATTTTAAATTACAAATAAAGCATCTAAAATTTTAACTGATAAAAAAGTTAATTACCATTAACTTATATTTAAATTGTGCTTTCTAAAATGCTTTTAGAAAACTTAACATGTTTCGCCTATCACAGTGGTTCTAAACCTTGGCTGCACATTAGAATCACCTGGGAATCTTTTTTAAATCCTGATTTCTGGGCCTCATCCTCCGGAAATTCTTTGTTACTAATGTTGTGGCCCCACCCCATAACAAAGAAACAGAATTTCTGGAGGATGAGGCCCAGAAATCAGGATTTTTAAAAAGATTCCCAGGTGATTCTAATGTGCAGCCAAGGTTGAGAACCACTGGCCTATCAGTATTTTCTTACATCTAATACTGTGGGTACAGTATGCATTGCTGTGAGGCCATAGGGTCTTAGAGCAAGAATAGCTGGAGCAAATACCTCTTGCTTCCACCTTCATCATCACATCCTACTACTATCACCAGTAATGGCAGTCATCTGTGGTTTAGTTCACAACTTGGTCAGATGAAATCCCCTTTTCTGCTATCATACGGAACACATGCAACAACTAATGTAAAAAACATATAGTCTTTTTCATTAAAAAATAATGATCACATAATTGTTCTTGGTTTAAAAAAAGTTTAAAGCATACACACTACCTTTAATTTGCTGATGTTTATACAGGAGTACTCCCTGTAGCCAACAGCATTCCTTTGATTTAGTCAGTGACCAACAGAGTAAAGATAGAATAGTTAATGAATGAGTCTCACCTCTGTCTCTCTGGCTCTCCATCCACGTCTTCATCAGCACTGCAGGTGGCACTGGAATCATTATCTGATGGGGGTTCAGGCCTTTGGACATTTATCTGCTGAGCCACCACCAAATCGTCATCTCCAGGCTCTGTCTTCTCACTGGCTTTCTCCAGGTCCCTTTCTTTGGTATCACCTTCAACTTGAGATGGGTTGTTTTCAGGTACCCCCATTTCAACATCTACAGACTCTGCTTTGGTAGTCGTGGGAAGATCAAGAACAGAAGTCACGTCAGCACTGTGCTCCTGATGTTCGATATCCATTGGCTCTGCTACCTCAACAGTGACTTTGTTATTCGCCTGGGTCCCCACACTTTCATTTTCAGCTGGTTTTGTACTTGGAGCTGATGAGGGAGATGCAATGGGAGCAGTTTCAGTGGTACACTCGTGCTCAGCTGCAGGTTCAGTGTTTCCTCGAGAAGTCAAATTTTCAGTGCTATGTTCGCTGGGCTTCACAGCTTCAACTGGTGAAGGAGAAGGAGCACTTTCTGTATCAGAACTATTTTCAGCACCTTAAAGATAATGATACAGCATAAAAATCTGATAATGAGCACATTTCACGTGGTGATAGAAGCCAGGCTTGAGAGCAGTTGTTTAGGACAGATTTCACTCCTTCAATGACCTCCCTAAAGTGTTACCACCTTTGGAAAAGCTAGTTTTCTACAGAGCATGAAAAGGGAAAGACCAAATTGTCTTGACCTTCTGAAACTGAAAGTGTAAAAGCTTTTAATGTCTAAAAATAATTTATATAAAACCTGAAAAACAAAGAAAGAAGGAAAAACAAAACCAAACAAAAACCATTCCCATAAATGGTAACATTCTGGACTGTTTCTACCAGCCTATATCTGTGCTTTTCTTTTTACCAGCAGCTTGCGACAGAAATATAACATGAGTAACATCTGTAATTTTAAGTTTAATGTGGTAGCCACATTAAAAAAGTGAACAGAGATTGCTAAAATTAACTTTAACAATATATTTTATTTAACCCAATTGTCTAAAATATCATTTAAACATGGAATCAATATAGAAAACTACTAAGATATTTTACCTTTTTTGGTATTAAGTCTTCAAAACCTGATTATATTTTACATTTTTAATACATCTCAATTTGCATTAGTCATATTTCAGAAGCTCAACAGCTACCACACTAGACAGCAAAGCTCTGTAATAATAGTACAGATTTCTAATGTAAAACACTGTAGCACTGCTCTTTCCCTACATCATTTGTATCGTCTTATAAGTATACTAGAGGCTCAGTACACGAAATTTGTGAACGGGAGGGGGGGTCCCCTCAGTTCAGCCTGTGCCCTCTTACAATCTGGGAACTGGAAGTTGGACATCCCTCTCACAATCTGGGATGCTGCATGCGCCAGTGACCATGCTTTTCATACAGGTGAAAGGCATCTTGCTGTTGTACGGTCTGCTACATTTTTTTGCCCTGATTAGAAAAAGTAGTACATAACATGATCCTTCTGAGGCAGTAGTACCATTTTCTCCGTCTTATGGGTGGAAAAACTGAAGCAGAGAGAAGTTAAATAATTGGCTTTGTCACACAGTTATAAGTGTCAGAATCAGGGAAAACCACAAAATATGCAAGCCAGAGTCCATACATGTCATCGCTGCATCATTCTGTTTTTTCAGTGTTAGAGTAGCCATGCCGCGTTTTAATTTTTAAATCTAAGGGACTATTCTCAATATATAGGGTAGGGTGCCTAGGCCTGGCCGGCGATCAGGGACTATCTGTGGGGCGATGGGCAGGGCGATCGGGGGACCCCCGCTGGCACCCGCCTTGGCTGGCGGCCTGGCGCTGCCCACTGGCCAGCCCCACCCCCTGCCGCCAGTCACCTGCCTCTGCAGGGTGACTGGCAGGTGGGGCAATCGGGGGGCCCCTCCTGGCACCCGCCATCTGCTTGCCAGCCCTGACCGGGAGCAGCTCCTGTGTTGATCGTCTGCCCACTGGTGGTCAGTATGCATTATAGCAACTGGTCGTTCCACTTTTCAGTTGATTTGCATATTAGAGTTTTATATATTACTAGAGGCCCGGTGCACAAAAATTTGTGCACTCGGGGGGTCCCTCAGCCCGGCCTATGCCCTCTTGCAGTGTGGGACCCCTCGGAGGATGTCCACCCCAGTGGGGACCCTCACCCCATGGAGGTTTGGCCAGCCTGGGTGAGGGGCTGATGGCTGTTTTCAGGCTGGCCACACCCCCTTTAGGGTGGGGGGTCCTCACTGGGGTGCCTGGCCAGTCTGGGTGAGGGGCTGAGGGCCGTTTTCAGGCTGGCCAAGCACCCTGCCGAAATAAGCTCCCAGCCTCTCCTTTTTTCTTTTTTTTTAATTCTGGGATTTATTTACCTTCTATAATTGAAACTTTGTTGCTTTTAGCGGAGGCCTGCGGAAAGCTTGGCTTCCTCCATCGCCAGGGGCAACCCACTCCTGCTCGCTCCAGCTCCGTGGCCAAGGCTGGCTGAAAGCAGGTATCTGGGGGGTTTGTTTACCTTCTATAATTGAAACTTTGTTGTTTTCAGTGGAGCTCAGAGCTGGGCTGCAGCAGGCGGGGAACCTTGGCTTCCTCTATCACTGGAGCAAGCAAGCCTCCTGCATGCTCCAGCTTGGTGGCTGTGGGCTGCCATCTTGGTTGGGTTAATTTGCATATAGTCGCTCTGATTGGCTGGTGGGCGTGGCTTAAGGTGTAGTGGAAGTACGGTCAATTTGCATGTTTGCCCTTTATTAGTATAGGATACTAGAGGCCCGGTACACGAAATTTGTGCACGGCGGGGGAGGAGGGGTGTCCCTCACAATCCGGGACCCCTGGCTTTTTGTTCCTCCTAAAATTACCATGACTTATTTAATTTTGTCATTTACATCTTGTATTATATTACACTAGAGGCCAAGTGCACAAAATTTGTGCACGGGGGGCAGGGAGGTGTCCCTCAGCCCGGCCTGCACCCTCTCCAATCGCGGGGCCTCGGGGGATGTCTGACTGCTGGTAT